>NW_028324309.1:10920000-11195000 GCF_058129835.1 Hydra viridissima
TGTAATGTAGGTAGTGAACTTTGTAATGTTGGCAATGAACTTTGTAATGTCGGCAATAAGCTTTGTTTTGTCGACAGGTTTGTTGCTACCAGACATTGCATAACTTATCATATTCTAAAAATACTTCCTAAAACTTTTTGTTTTGTTTTATAAATCAGTTTTGAGTATATAATTATTTAACTAAACTAAAAAAAAAATATCCAATCATCGACCTAAAACAATAATAACAACTGGATAAAATGAGAACTGAAAAAAAAGTCTGTGAAGCAGGGTAAACAATTTATAATTCCTGGCATTTTAAACTTATAAACCAAAGTGACAAGTCAATCTTAAATCTGTCAAAATATTTAATGTTGTTTTTAGTTTCATTTACGAACTCTATAAAAGTCATTACAAAAGTTTTGGAATATTAGTTGCTTCTCTTTGGGTCAACATCATCTCCTGTTCACTTTTAAATAGAATGACAACGGGTGCAGCGTTTTACAAAATAATTGTAGTGCTTGCTTTAACAGTGAATCAAAACTGGACCCGAGCAGTTTTCGATCATGAAGAGAAATGGGAAAAGCTTTATAAAACCGAAATTAAGTCTTCAATATTAAAGCAGTTAAAAATGTTTGAAAGCCCAAAAAATAATAACTTCAGTAAAGTTTATCCAAAATCTTTTACAGAAAGACTAATTGACGAAGAACAAGAAGAAAAGATTCAACTGATACTTACAGCAGAACAAGGTAGCGACATTTTATATTTCATTTACTTATTACTACAATTAAAAATAGAACTTTCTCCGGGCTCTTCACTCCAACTGTTCACGTAGTGTTGACGTATTCATCTTGACAAATTTGAAATAAGATTTATTTTAACTGAGAATTTTTGGTTATTGTTGCTACTTGCACTAAATAGTATTACAGTTAAATTCCGGAAAAGTCCAACACCGGTCACCGGCTCGAACTTTTACCTTTATTCCCTTCAAAACTCAATTGTGGAAAAAATTTCGCTTAAAGTGAACATTCATTAAGTCGAACCCATTTCCTTAGTCCCTCGAACGGTCGACTTACCGGAATTTAGCTGTATTATCATTATCTTTATAGCAATTATAATCGGTAGTGCTGTTGATGTTATGTTGTTATTGTATTATTGTCTTATTGTATTGTTGAGTTGTTCTGTTGTTGGTGTTATTGTTAGTGCTATTTTTGGTGGTAGTAGCAATTAATGTATTTTTAAAAGAAATACTATAAAACTGTAAATTTAAACGCTCTAAAAGTAAAACTTAGATTGTTTAAATAGTTCCGTTTGCATAAATAGTTCCGTTTGCATAACGGTAGATATTTTAATCAGAACAAAGACAAATATTTAATAACAAATATTTGTCCTAAAATGGTAATTTACATCAATTGACAATCAAATGACAAAAGATTTAATGTGACATCTTTTGGTGTAACACTTATTTATAAATAAAGAAGTTATTTTCACTTTTTATTCTCCTTGAGAACATTAAGCGTGTTATTAATCTTAAAGAAATTAAAATGTGCCAAACATTTTTATCTTAAATTCTTTAAAACTATTACAACATTTTTCCGCTTTTTGAATTCATTTAATCATTTAAACGTTTAAATTAATTAGCAATTCATTTGCCAGAAATGATAACTAATTTCGTATACTACCGTAAGCTTACGCAGAGTATTTTAACCTATTACTTCTTAGAATACACTAAATTGACATAAATATTTAAGGAGATAAATGCAGGCATTTATATTTCTTACAATTGCCTCCTTAAGAAGAATTTATACATCTTTAAGCGCAATAAAAGATATGTTCCCCAGGTTCTAAAACTTAGATTAAATAATCAACTTACGTCCGTAGTTCGATAATGCGATTAAAATATAATATCCTCACAGTATAGGCTGCTAAAAGACCCATTTTTGTTTACCCTAAAAAATGGAAATCAGACAAGATAACGAAGAAAAATGTTATTGGAGACAGAAGAGGTGGGCTTTGGGCTTAATTTACTTATCAACAATGTTGTGATAAGCCATAGAGTTTCACTCTTCGTGACCTTGAATAATATGAAATTGATAAAAAGTTATCGAATTTCTAAATATTATATTTTAAGGTGATTATCCAAAAGAGAATTTACTTTAGCAAATAGCTATAGTAATATTCCTTTTTTTTTTTCGGCTGCATTAAATCAATCAATCATTCAATCAGATTATTTTTATAAATATTGTTTTGCTTTTTATATATATTCATATACATTATATTTATTTGTTTTATTTATTTTAGTATCAAACACTCCATCTGCCAAAATTAATTTCATACCAAAATCTAATACATTAGAAGCAGAATCTTTTATAACATCAGCTAAGCTGTCTTTATTCAAAACGCCAACCATCACAGAATCAGATATTCTTACAGTTTTTCTTAAGGAAGATAACACTATAATTTCAAGTACGTCAGTGTCAAAAGAATATGGCGGCTGGCTTGACTTTGATATTACAACAGCATTCCAAAAGTGGGCTAAGTTGTCCAATAATGGTCTGAAATCGCTTTCTTTACTGTGCGATAATTGCAACAACGATCACCTAGAAATATCCAGTGAAAAACAGCATGCTCCCTATTTGCTGATTAATGTTGTTAAAAAAAAACCGTCTCCGCGCCAGCGCCGCAAAACATGGACGTGTAACGAAGATGCCAGTTGCTGTTCGCGTCCTGTTTTTGTAAGTTTTGAAGATTTGAGTTGGAAATGGGTATTATCACCACAAGGTTTTTGGACAAACAAATGCATGGGAAACTGCAAAGACGCTAAGCCAGGTAAAAATAGCTGCTGTGTTCCAATAACACTCGGATCAATAACCATGTTTTATCATGATGCCGATTATATATTGTATGGAAAAAAAATCGAAAATATTGTAACAAAAGACTGCGGCTGCCGTTAAAAAAATTAATTTCAAGATATTAAACGAACAGAAGTTAGAAAAATACCACAGTTTTATAGTAATACCACAAAAACCCCAATGTGATTGTAAAATATTCTTTAAAATGGAAAGCAAAGAGAAAATTACAAGACTATTTACAAAATCATTATTATCGATTATTTAAACAGTAAACTTGTGAAATTTTCAGCAATAATGATTTGTGAATAAAGCAACGTCAATCAAAACCGTTTTTAAAAAGACTTTTGTTTCAAATATCATACGACACTTCATCTGCTACTTACTAATTAAGCTTAATATCTTAAAATAGTAACAGCATTCTACTCTCTAAAAAGAAGCCGTGGTATGTTAAAGCACAGGAATTTACACAATATGAAATGTTGAGTGATGAAATCTTCCTAAAAATATAAAAATATAAAAGCCCAAAATGTGAAAAGTTGAGTGAACTGTTTTCGTAAATTTGAAATCGTTTTTTTTTTTTTTTTAATACTAACTCTTTTTTTTATATTTTTTGTTTTGAAGAACTGTTAAAATGAAAAGATATTTTTTTGTGTAAATGAAGAAAAAAGAAAATGTTCTTAATATATATATAAATATATATACCATCTTTTAAATTTGTCTTCTTGTCTTGATTTTTTTATCCAGCCAGTTCATTGGGGGGAAACAAAAACAAATATGTTCAATTTAGAACTGATTTTAATGATTATCTTAAATGTTTCTGCAAATCCAAGTAACAATTTTTCAAAAGTACAACTTTGACGCAAAAAGCAATCTTACTTTATTAGTTCGAACTCAATTTTAAAGCGGAAAAAGCTGATAAGTTGATGTTAATCGTTTATGTGGTAATTTTTTGTCACTTTGTTTAAAATCAACGTTTCCTCAATACAACCTCTTGCTATTTTGTACATCTAGAAGAAGTTTATCATATCAATCATAATTCCAAACTCACCTTTATTTTAATTTGGTTCAAGTTAAAAGAGTTTTAACAACACGCCAAAACATGTTTGGATATAAAATAAAACTGCGCAACGCAAATTCAAAAGTACATAGGATTGCCTGAATATTTTAATTTGGAGAGCGGCATTTAGCACTTGTGCTAGAGAAAACTCAGCCAAATATAAATAAACTTAGCTGCCTTATAAAATAAGGGGAATTAAGAAAGTTTTCAAGTTTCCATTCTTAAATTTTTTTCTTAATTTTTCACCTGGTGGAAAGCCTACGATAATAAATTTGGTGGTTTGGTTTTAGATATTAAAGAGAAATTTTCTTTTTCAAAACTATTTTATTAAAAGTTATTTTGGACATTTTTTTTTGTTGCATTGGGCCCTTCGTCCCTTCCCCAGCTTCATGAATACTTGGTTTCTTTCAGATTTATCGAAAGTTTAAAACGATTTTCATATTTTTTAGCATCGAATAAATTTTTCATGAGGAAGACTTCTAACAGATCTAAAGTGAACGAGTTCTGTTGATGAGAACCATCAAACGAGCACACGTTCTTAAACAAATGTGCCTCAGATGTTCCTTAATTTAATGGTTTTTCTTGAAAGAATGATTTTATTAAACTTTTTCATTTCTTATTTTCCCTTCAACATCTGAATCATGTTCACTAAACAGGCTTTACCCGTTATCGTTTGATTTATTCAAGTTATCAAACAATTTATCGTTTGATTCAAGTTATCAAACAATTTAGTATGCAGTTTGCTCTATCGAATTTAAAGTTGTTTGCCTCTCGTTTCCATTCTTTATTAAAACTCATAAAATAAACGCGAGACGCGAGTTTCTAAAACAGAATTATTTTCATCTTATTTTAATCTAAAGATATTTGTGTTTCTGGGTGTTTTTTTGTGAAAAAATTTTCACCGTCAGTAGTGTGACGATCTTATTTTTCTTGTATTTATACAGATGTGTCCACCTTGTATTTTATTTTTTCTTACATATTTTCTATTTCTTATTTGTCTATATCTAACAAAAAGTATATAAACTATGCTTTCTTTTTCTCAAGCAAAACGCTAAACACTATTTTATGTGGCTTTTCAGATTTGTCCTAATAATCTTATGATGAGTATGAGTAATAATCTTGAGATGATTAACTTTTACTTCTATTCAGTTTCCATCTTATTAAGGGATTTTCTTGTAGAGAGTTTGATTTCTTTATTACATTTCTTCCATTTTGTTTTTAAAAAACACAAGTTCTGCGGCGTTGTTATTTTCATTCGTCAGTATCATTATGTTATCATCCATGCTCATTTTTGATTCTAAGATAATAATAATAATAATAATAATAATAATAATAATAATAATAATAATAATAATAATAATAATAATAATAATAATAATAATAATAATAATAATAATAATAATAATAATAATAATAATAATAATAATAATAATAATAATAATAATAATAATAATAATAATAATAATAATAATAATAATAATAATAATAATAATAATAATAATAATAATAATAATAATAATAATAATAATAATAATAATAATAATAATAATAATAATAATAATTCGAATTATCTGATCATTTCTCTAACAAAAAGAAAAACTCAATTTATTGAAAGTAAATTGTTATTGGGGACTTTTGATCTGATATATATGATCAGTTATGTTATATAGTTAGATTTTACTAAAGATTTTTCTAAAGATTTTAAAATGGCTTTGTTGATTCATATTTTATATTAACAAGCTACTCTATTTATACTAAATTTGTAAAAGCGTTTCAAATAAAAAAAAGTTCTTTTTAGAACTTTAAGGGGTTCTTTAATGAAGGTTCTGTAAAGAACCCCAAAAAAACCTCTAAGGACCCCAAAAGGGTCTTTTAATAGGTTTCATATATGTATCAAGATTCTACACCTTAAAGGGTTCCATATGGAAGCCAATTCGCTGAGAGTGGACATCATCTTATTTATTTATGAAATAGCGCTGTAGCTTTAGTTTAACGGTATTAACATTACTAAAATAATAAATTGGCAATTTATTCACTAAATCAGTCTTTTAGGTTTTTTCACAACCAAAAAAATCACAACCATGAATGAAAATCAGATGCATCCGCAATCTTTAACTATAATGTTTTCAATTTTTTTCCTATATAAATTATAGTTAGCATCGTGATAGAATAACGTAATAGAAGAAAATTCTTTAGGGACACAGCAATTATTGTGGAGAGTCGTCTTTTTGCAATTTCCCATACATTTGTTTGTCCAAAAACCTTGTGGTGATAGAACCCAATTCCAATTTAATTCTTCAAACGTTAGAAATACAGGACGAGAACAGCAAGTAGAATCTACATTGCATGTCGAAGGCTTACGACGATGTCTTGAAGGTGTTTTTATTTTCATAAAGTTAATGGTCAAGTAAGGGACGTTGAATTGTTTGATCGCTAACTCTCTATTTTGGTAACATCCATTTTGAATGAAAGAAACGTTTTTTAAGATTCTATCAAACGATTTTTGAGCTACCCACTTTTGAAATGCGCTAGAGATATCAAAGTCTATCCAGCCGTTGTAGTCAGCCGGAACCAGCATGGATGATATAATATTGTTGCCATCCTTGATGAAAGCAGTGGTAGTACTTGACTCTGTGGAACAATTCTTTACAAAAAGTGATAGCCTGGCACCTGTTACAATATTGTTGCTATCGTATGCTGCGGCTTTAATTTGGAAGGTGAACCTTGTAGATTGAAATTCGTTCATAACTAAAATGAACAATAGTTCACTATTAATCATAAAAACAAGAATGATATTAACTGTTGTTTTTGTAGTTGTTATTATTGTTGTTGTTGCTACTGAGCTTATTTTTTCCTTTTCTTTGAGTTTTACATTGTAAGTTTTACACGTAAGTTTTCAAAAGAAAAATATTGAATTGGCTCATTATTTCTGAACGTTTCGTGTTTTAAATGTTGAATTCAATTGGCTCTTTATTTCTGAACGTTTTGTGTTTTAAATGTGTTGATTATTTTGTTGTTTGATTTATGAGTTCAATTTGTAGCACAAAAAAAAAATTAGCTGATTGCTTGAAAACGAAAATTGTTAGAACTTTAAAAACTACAAAACTTTTAGCTTCATTTAAAATAGAAAAAAAATTATAAATAATTAAAATAAAATGGTTTATTCTCATTTTAAAAAATTTATTTGGTTATTTCCACGATGGAAGAGATAAATTTAGTGTTTAAAAATTTCTTTTTTCAAAAAACGTTTTTTCTTTAATTGTGGTTTAAACACCTCAAAATTACAGTTAAAGTAAATTTTGAGCAGAAAGTATTTGAACCGAGCAGATGAATTTGATGAATGTCAGCAACTGTTTTTTCTTTTATTATTCGAAAAAGTGAGTAAAATATGAGGGCAAGTTATTGCAATATCTTAAACAAAACCTATCCATAAATTTGTTTAGAAAGAATTTTTGAGATTATATATATGTCTTGAGAAAAAAAACTTTTAGTCTTTAAAAATAATTCAAGTGTGTTTTTGTCACATACACATCTGCAAAAATTAGGTTGCGTCACTGAACTAAAAGCTAAAAAAGCTTAATTATCACAATGAAATTAGGCTTTAAGGCGAGATTTTTTTAAAAATTATATATCTTAATGTAAACTTTTCATCACTATTAAAAAAAAATTGAGCTAAAAGCATTAAAGTAACTTATAGTTATAGCTTAAAAGCTGTTGCGTTACTGAACCCATCAATGGGATTAATAGCGTTTTATAAAATAGCATAATAAGGAAGTCAAAATATCATCAAAATGTTCAGATTTCGTTGTGGATCTTATTCAAATAAATTTTTGCATTTTAGTATTGTGAAGGGCTTTTAGTTAAATATTAGTAAGCTATTGGATTTATGTTAACATTTTCTTAAAAAGTTGTAGATTTTAAAGAAATGGAATCAAAATTAGAAGTAAAAAAAAACGTTATGCAGAATACCAAACTAATTATGTTTCTCGGAATGCTGATAAAAAGAAAGAAATGTTCAGGTTAAGATCTAATGGATATCGAGTAAAATTGAAAGCCGATCTTAATAAAAAAGCAGTTTTAAAAAGTCACGCTCTAAAAAGAAAACTTTTAAATCAATCTCAAAGACCAAGATCAACTTTTAAAAACGTTCAACCAAGAGGAAAAGCATTGAAAAAAAGTTTTAAAAGCACTACCAATATCAAAGAAGAAACAATCTAAAATTCTTTCTATTCTTTCAAATAGCTCTGCTGTAAAGATAATTTGGGTCTACCTCCAGTATGTTCAAAGCTGTATGGCCTTTCTGAAAGCGATGTTTTAGCAGTTGTAAACTTTTATACCACCAAAAAAAAAAGATGTTACTCGAATGGACCTTTCCCATGAATCGGCAAAAGCGAAATGCATTGTGGTAGTTGTATTCATTTAAATCAAAACAAATGTTGAAAAGCGTAATAAATTTTGTTGTGTTCCCATAAAATGAATACAACTACCACAATGCATTGCGCTTTTGCCGATTTATGGGAAAGGTCCATTCAATTATCTGATGGAAAAGCAAACAATATTCAGATACGTCATTTATATTATAAGCTAAAAGAAGCTTTCGAGTTATTCAAGGAAAAGCATGAGCACATAAAAATTAAACTCAGTAAATTTTGCGAACTTCGTCCACGCAATGTGAAATCAGTTAAAAAATTTCCGCATAATGTTTGTGTTTGTAGTTTGCATGAAAATATGCGATTTGCCTTAGTTGCATTAACTAAATCAATTCAAGCGTCTTCAATCAAAGTTGGATCTGAACGATGATGCCTATGACAAATGCGTTGCATGCAAAGGTATGAAACAGTTCGATAAACACATGCAAACTGTTAACACATTTGGTTTCGAAGTATCCTGGGATGAGTGGAGAAAGCCTGAAACTAAAACAAATGCAAACATTGAAAAAATTTCAAAAAAGTTTACTGTAACAGAACTCATCCATCACATATCAGCGATGCGTGATTAGTTCGTTAAACACGCATTTGTAAAGAAAAACCAATCAACAATTTTTAAGAAACTGAAGGAGGTTTCGATGAGTATTTATTCTGAAATTGCGGTAATCCAAGTGGACTGGACTGAAAACGATCAAAATGAACCGCAAGCGGCTCATTTTGGTCAAAATCAAGATTCTATCATGACCCTTGCAGTCTGGAACATTGAGTTAAAAACATTGGCCATAGCTTTTCGTTCAACTGATCATACAAAGTCTTCCGTTATACCGTACATTGACAAAATCCTTCACTTTATTCCTGATCAAGTCAAAGAAGTACACATGTTCAGCGATAATGCCACTTCTCAGTTCAAAAACAAAAGCATTATGGCTGCAATGGTTGTGTTTGAAAAACATTTTCATAAAAAATTCTTCTGGCATTTCTTTGCAGTGATGCACGGGAAAGAAGTGGTAGACGGAATAGGAGCTACTGTTAAGCAAATTGCAGTCCTAGGAGTTAAATCTAGTCAATGCGAGTTCAGGTCAGCAGCAGATTTTGCGTTAGCATTACAAGATTTGCAAATATCTGTAATTCATGTCAGAAAACGACACAAGACAACAAAAAAATGAACTTGGATTCAGTTCATTTTTAAGTTATTCAAGAAAAATCAAAGATTAATCAAAATCACATTATTTTTATGTTCAGAATGATAACGTTGTTCCGATGCCATTTTTACCTGAGTATAATTAAGATTTATTACAAAATAACAAAACTTTTTAATAATCTTTTAATTCCATCTTTTTGTTTCGTCACTGAGTGTTGCGTTACTGAACTGGAACTTTTTTGTTTGTGGCTTTTTTTACGAATGCCTTATTGCCAAATGAATAAATTATAGCAAAAAAGATCTAATTAGTGTAGCAAGAATTAAAATTTCAGCGAATAGTCCATTTAAAAGTATGCTGATAAAAAAACACTTTTATCCGCGTTGCGTCACTGAACTCATGTTTTAATTTTTGCTGTGTCAGTGTTATGTTAATACAATTCTGTTTAATTTATATTATAAAATTTTAATTAAAGATTGATTTAGAGTAATAAAAAAATTATTTTTGAGTTATAGAAAAATTTTTATTAAAAAAAATCTCTCCGCATGATGCGTCACTGAACTATGGAATTGGCCATTTGTAAAATAAATTGTTGATCTGAGGTCATTAGTCTCAATTTTGCGTCAGTTTTTAAGCTGTCTAGATTCAGGATTAAAAGCATTGGTTGAATTTTATATAGAGAACAACAATCGCAGCGTGATCTCTGTAAGAAACGCCTCTCGCCCCTCCGACAAGAATTCTTTAACAAAAAAAAACAGCTTTTATTATTTGAGAAACGTAAAAGAGTCTTGATAGACGCTATTCAAATCAAAGATCAAACAAAAAGCTTGACAGGATAACAAACTCCTGCAAATGTCTAAAAAAGCGTCTTATCTGGTGGTGGCTTTAAAAAGACTCAAATAAAAATAACAATTTGCGCAAATACAGGTGCAGGGACAACAAATATAATCCTTATTTAAAGTACTCAAAGATCGGATTAATCATTTGTCGTTTTATAACACTTAATCAACCGTCGTTGGTTTTGAGATATTGTCTGTTTGTTAAATTAAAATACTCTGCATTAAGGATCCAATAATTCAAGTCCAAGTAACTTTTTACTTAAAAACTGATTTTAAAAACGTTGTTAGTCACAAAAACGAAAACTAAATGTAGAGAAATTAAGTTGCATAATAAAAGATCTAGAGTTTTTATTAGAAATTAAATTTCCAAAAATTTCGATTGAAAATATGTTAAAGATTTTTTCGTTAGCGTTATGTTAAATAGTCCTAACTATTAATTCAGACAGTTTATTCTTAATTTAAAGCATGAACAATTAATTTAAAACCCATCTTTACTAAGGAATTAAGTACACATGACAAGATTAACACGTTGATCGCCGTGCCAACTACCGGTGACAGACACCAAGGTATTCCAATTGGGCCACATCGGCCACTGGTGGCCGACATGACATACCTGACTTTAGCTTGTCATTCTGACCTTGGCGCCACATTGACCACCGGTGACTGATACATCAAAACACACAGTAAATCACCTCAAAAAATATCTGAAAACAAATGAAATAATTGTATTTCGACCCATCATATTAAATTAAACGTAAAAACGTGAAAATAATTTTTAGACATTTTACAAAACCCTTTTGTTGGTCAATGTGTTGAGGTGTTGTTTTGTTTTGGAACTCCAAACTTGTGTCAGTTATTTTAGAATTTAATTTCCTATAACTTTTAACATCTCCAAAAATTAAAACGAACTTCCTAAAAACTCAAATAAGATTCTTAAAACTCAAATAAGATTCACTTGAAAAACTTTTTGAAGAAAAATTTAGAAAATTTTGTGGAGGTTGAATATTTGCAGTCAATCAATTTTGAAGTTGGTAGAAAAAATACTTTTGCCGACGACGACTTAAATTTAAAATTAAAATTAAAAAAATTTCGTTACCAACAAAACGAAAAAAAAAATCAAACAATTCAATATTTAGACTCAAGCGCATCAATACAATAAAACAGGAAATTATTACAATCAACCAGAATTGGTATTTTAAACCAGAATTGGTATTTTAAACATTTCAAACTTAAATCTCACTAAAAAACCCCCATTTCGCAAGTGACGATTACAGATGAAAATAACAGTTTGAATGCTCGTCATAAAAAAATATAATAATTATAAAACTAACTAATCTATTATTCTTTAACAGCTCAATCATGACAAGAAGAAAATAAATTTGAATTTAAGTCCTTAAATTAAATTGTCTTCTGTGATTTGAAGAGAACAATTTGTTCGTTTTCAGGAAATTAAAAAACTTTTTTTTTTCATTTCCCAAAAACAAATAAATTATTCGCAACTTCAATTACCTTCGAAAGTCTCATCTCTAGTTTTCATTGAATGTTACAATCATTTTATTGATTTCAATTTTGTTTTTTAAAAAATTACTTCTGAAATATTTTATTTTATTATATTCCAATGTTTTTTAAAGCATGAAAAAAAGTAAAGCCTACCTTTCTCTGCGGTAATTATCAGCTGAACCTTTTCATCTTGTTCTTCGTCATTTAACCTCTCTGTTAAAAATTTCAAGTTCGCTTTACTAAAGTTACTGTTTGAGGGACTTTTAAAAACATTTAGCTGCTTCAATATTGATGAACTAATTTCTTTTTTTAAAAGGTGTTCCCAATTCTCTTCATGTTGATATGCAATTCGGGCCCAACTCATACTCATATTTGTAGTCAAAGCAAAAAGCAAAGCAAAAAGTTCATAAAAAACAGTTTTCATTTTGAACCTTTTTTTTTTCTTTGAAAGTTAGAAGATGTGAGTCCACTCGAACGCTGAGAAAATGGCTACGCCAAATACACATAAATGGAATTTATAAGGAAAAAAAAGATTAGTGTTTGGCGAATAGGAGGGATACTTCCTAAATTGGAATGTAGTTAATCTCTGTAACACAACCACTCGCCAAATTTACTTTCTATAATAATAAAAATGAAATAAGGGAAAACTTTTCTGCTAAATCCATTAATTTCTTTAAATTTGACAGTTGATAAATGAGGGTTTTGTATAGAAAAAACTTTATTATTGCATATAAAAATTTTTTAAAAGTGCACTTCGCGTATTTTTGTTTAATATTTAAAAATGTAGGGATTGCTCGAAGGTTTACAAAGCCGTTGTTTTTGTCTTCGTTTTTGAATACCGAGCTTAACGCTGCATTAAAGTGTTTACTTGAGAGCTATCAACAATTACTTCCAATTTTGTCCGCATAACTGTTTTGATCTTTTGAAATCCCCGTATCAATATAGACTTTTAGAACGCCCTGTTTTGTCACTTTTGTCACATAACGCCCTGTTTTGTAGCAATTTATCTTTATCACTAAACAAAGTAAAAGTGGATGTTATTAAAAGACTTTAAATGAGAATTTTTGATGGCACGATCATTGAACATGTACACAAAAAAGCAGAGATTATTTTTATTTTTTGGGAACTATTTTTTACATTTAGTAGCAAAATAATTCTGAACACTTTTTAAAATAAGAGTGCGGAACCAAGTTCCTCAACCAGCTTGTGGAATCTTTAATTGTAATATTAAGCCTCCTCGAAATGATCACCGCCATTCTGATGATTCACCTCATCGAAATGATCACCGCCATTCTGATGATTCACCTCATCGAAATGATCACCGCCATTCTGATGATTCACCTCATCGAAATGATCACCGCCTTTCTGATGATTCATCTCGTCGAAATGATCACCGCCATTCTGATAATTCACCTCATCGAAATGATCACCACCATTCATCTTGTAATTAGTTTTGATCTTTGAAATTGAAAAGAAGCTTTCAATAATAATAAGCTATTAATTATCACTACTGCTATACGAATTTAAAATATATTTATGAACACACACATATAATTTAAATATATTTATGAATACATATATATACTGATGAGTATATACATACTAATGAATATATATGTATATATATTCATAAATGATATTTTATTTACGACTAATATTTTTTGCATAAAAAAAAATACTGCATCACGAAAAAAGTTAAAAATCATAAACTTTTATGATAATTCAAAAAAATACTCTAAAAAAAATTACCAAAAAAAGTAAGAAAAAAATTTTCTAAAAAAAATTTTCTAAAAAAAAAATATTCTAAAAAAATATTTAGACAAGCACTTGAGATTTCAAAAATAAGCACACAGCTTTATTAGTTATTTGCTTTGGTCAAATTTTCCGTTGAAATTGACAGAAAAAGGGAAAATATTGCACATCACCTGAAGCAATCATGTTTAGGTGATGGTGTGATAATTTCTGTTTGCTTTTTTGGTGAGAATTGCACTACTTAAAAATATTACGAAAAAAAAGTGTGACGTTTAGAATATTACTTATTGGTATGAAGTTTTTTTTTTTTTTTTTAAAGCTTTTTTTTTTTTGTGAAGATTATATTGAGTGTTTACTTGTGAAACGTAAGATTCACATGTAAACACTCAATAAAATCTTTTAAAAAATTTTTTTTTTTTTTTAATTTTAACTGAGGCGTAAGTTAAAGGTTTCCTTGAAAAAAAATCTCAAGAAATCTGGAAAGAAGCCCTAATTTGTTTTTTTCTCAATTAAACGCGGTAAATTTATTACTGAAAGAAATTTGATCCTTTAACCTTTTTTTTGTTAAGATTTTAAATCTTTCTTGATCGTTGCAGAAGAAATATAAAAATCTACCTGGGGGATGAGAGGGGGAGCAGAGGGCAAAGTTAAAAAATTAGTTTAGTCACTTTATTAAATTGAATTTTTTTTTTTTCTTTTCATCGACAATTTAGAAATGATGCATTTCAACCTTATCTGTCAGATGGAAGTTTTTCTTAGTTTTTTTGAGAAATGTGTGTTTGTTTAGAGTAACGAGTGAGATGTTAAAAAAAGAAAAAGAAGTTTTCTATTTCTAGTTTAATCTTCCTAAAATTGATCTTCTCTCCAGTCTCTTCTCCGTTCTGCATAAAATGGAAATGTCTAAGGTAGAATTTCAAAGCTAACATTTAATCGCTTAGAAAAACACTGACTTATCGTTTGTTAAATAAATCCATATGTACGGTAGGAAACAAAGGTGCGGCAAACAACACATATCTAACTCAAAAGTTAAAATTCAACAACACTCATGCAAATGGTTCTAATACACCTCATCTGACTGCCATCAACACCTCATCTGACTGCCATCAACGAGTTAGGAAGCACTTATAAATTTAAATATCGTTATTATGAGCTCATTAAAAACTTTATATATTTTTTAGTATATAAAACATAAAAACAGATAAATAACAAATAATAGAAATATCATTGCCTTACATCAATGAACTTTATACATCGTTTGTTTTCGTTGATATTTCGCTCTGCATGTCTTAAACAGACTTTTATAAAAGAAATTCTATTATTCTTTCACAATTTATATTAGGTGTTATAATCGTTATTTTGCAAATTTGATTTGTATGCTAAGATTATACGTGCTTAGTGTATCTTTTAGAGTTTTTGAAAAAATGAAACAGGGAGGGCCGAGGTAGAGGAAAACACTAAACCTCCCACTTTTTCTCAGGTAAAAATGTCTTTAAATCATTAAGCGTCCTCAAAATTTCACTTTGGTGATCTGCATGATTCATTAACCTAACAAAACTTTGTTGAAAAAAAAAAAAAAAAAAAAAACTTTTGATAAATTATCCTAAAACATTTTGCAAACCAAATTTTGAGTGAAAATTTTCCGGCAAAAAAATAATCTGTTAACATCAAATAAGCCTTAAAGGCTGCGCTACTGCAAATGCACCAACTCATTGCTTGGAAGTCTGTTAGACCTGAAGTATACACATTCAAAAAAGGTCAAAAATTGGTTTTCTATGTATCCTGTCCAGACCATTTTATATAGATAACTAAGTAAGAGCGCTGATGTAGTGCAGTGAAGATATTAGTCTATGTCTTCTTAGACTCCCCTAATAAGATGTCTGAGATTGCTTAATAGGATGTCTAGGATTGCTTTGGCTGAAAGCAAAACTTTTTTTTTTACTAAAAGGAAAGATTTGTATTATCTATATTTCATTTTTATGTAGCCGATAATTGCAACCATCTTAACTATTAATACAACTCAGCTATTTTAACCTTAGGAGTCTGAATAATTTTTTAAGATTTTGTTTGGGTGTTGATAATTAGATGAAAAAAGAGCTATAAAGTTATAAATAATGATACTATTAAAACTTAAAAGTGACTCAGAGAAAGATATTAACTGTGTTTGATTCTACTCCACTGCTTTTATCACTGCCACACCATACATCTTTAGGTTTTAATGCATTACAGCTAAATGTGGCTAATGAGACCATTAACCCCTTTAACAGTTGCAATATGGAATCTAAAGTCGAACAGCTAAATGAATAATGAAGCGATTTTCTTGAATTTACAATCTTTGCTGAGCTTTTATTTCTTTTGTATAGGTTTTTTTAATTTTTTTTTCAATAATTGATTGTATAGTTTTTTTTTACAATATATGCCAAACAAACCGGATTTTGGCATGAAATTCTAGTTAGCATCCGGCGTAAACACACCAAATACATTTTAAATGAGCTCCATATTTGAGGAAGGAAGAAAACAGAACATTAGTGTTGTTACGACTTTGAAATTATTCGGCTGTCGATTAAATCAATTAATGTATTTTTCAAAGTTGACCAAAATTGACGAATACATTTTTAAAATCGACTTAGTCGACTAAAAGTCGATTTAGTTGAAATATTTGAATAAAAATTTTATTAAAATCATATACTTTAATGTTGCTTGACAATTTATTTTTTAGATGCTATGAAATAAATAGAACTTTAAGAGAGTAAGTAAAAAACTAGGTGGTATGTAATACTGTTATAATAACACATGATGTTGTTATATCAAGAGCATTTTCTTTGTTCAATTTTAATTTATCTAATCTCTTAAATAAATTAAAATCGAATAAAGTAAAGGAAAAAAATACAGATGGGTATTTAATATCATTTTTCACAATTAAAGCAAAAAATTAACAAAAATTTTAATTAATAAAAACAGTAGCGTAGATAGGTGGGGGCAGCTGGGGCGGCTAAACGTTTTTTGGGGTGGGAGATTTATAAAACTTTTTCGCATCCTTAACTGAGTGCCATAAAAAATTAATTAACATTTTATTTTAAAAACCATCAACTGGTTACTATAATGAGAAAAAGGAAACAGTGAAGTGGTACTACATAGAGTAAGCTAAGAGTTAAGTTTTTGTGATACAGCAAATTAGGTTCAATGTTCAGATATTTTGATTGAATTAAAAAAACCGCTTTGAATGATAATCTTTCGCATGGCTCAATCTTTATAAATAACTTATCTTTACAAGATAAACTACTAATAAAGATATCTCTTTACTAATTGGTCAGCATCATAACAATATTAAAGGTTGATAAAATTAAACCAAGTGCAAAAGTAGAAATAAGGATTTTAGGATGACTAACCAATTAAATCGACTTTCAGTCGATGAATAAAAAACCCATAGTCGATTAAATCGACAATTCGATTTTTCAAAGTTGACTAATTTTGACTTTCAATTAGTGGACTTTTAGTCGATTTAGTCAAAGTATATTTATAGTCATCAAAATAATGGAACCATTTACAAACTGTGGGAGAATTGTTTCCACAGATAATTTTTTTACAATTCTATCTCTGGCTACAAAATTGCTGGAAAAAAAAGTACTTTTGTGGGGACTTTCCGTCCAGATAAAATGGCACTACCAAAAAAATATGCCCCTTTTTTTTTCAACAAAATTATACAAATCAGAACATTTTACACTCACAGTTTATTAAAAGTAAAATAAATAAAAAGTCCTGGTACTCAGTTTAAAGCATCAAACTATCAAAATTGAAAACACCAAATAGCGTAAACCTGAAACAATCAAATTGGTGTAGATATAACAGAGCAAAGGGCAAAAAAATAAATATAGATTTAAATCAAAATCACGAAGATGATCAATCGAAGATGAAGTTTTTTTCAATATTCTGGATCTGTCATCTGGAATAAACGCAAGGGTGTTTTATGAAGAGACAACTGGAGAAGAAAATTATAGACAAGAATTTCTATTTAGCTTAGCAAAAAAACTGGCTAAAGATTTTCAATATACATATGAGGAAAAAATAGAAAAACTAGAAAAAATTAAAAAAAAAACACTTTCATATGGACTAAAGAGATGCCAAATAAGATACAAAGAAATCAAAACTACAATAACTTGTTCCAAATGCAATGATTGTGTATGTGGTAAATGTCTTCTTGAAAAAACTTTAATTTGTAAAAAGTGCATGAAAAATATGAAAAAATTTGATGTAAAACATAAAAAGTAAGATTTTATAAGCAACGTACAGCGTTGCAATTTGTTCTTTACACGGCATAACACACGATATTTTTTTCCGTTTTTTGTTAAAAAACAACAGAAAGAATTTTTAAAATGGTTTTACTCATAACTATATTTAATAGTTGTATATAATATTCTTTTATGTTAATCCTTGAACAATTTTTTTTGAAACATTAAAGAACAAAGGAATAATAGAAGTTGAAAAAGATAAAGAATTCTGTATTGATAATGATAACACAGCATTTTTCCCTAAAATATTACTTTATTGGGTCAGAAGTTCCAGGGAACAAACGGGAACTAATAAGCTATTTATGAAGTTAAAATTTTAGTAGTTTACTGTACTTTTTGATAACAGTTTTGCTTGTATCTTTCGGGATCTGCATGTTTTGCAAACAAAAATAGGGCATTTGTTCACAAAATGATGACACTCCAAAAATTACGTGTTATGGTTTTTGCTGTAATTTTTTTGTTATAAAATATTTTTTATTCAGTTTTCGCTATTGTATACAACTAAGAGCCATCTTTCGAACGGATTGTCTGCTCGAAATACATGCTCGAAAAATATTGAGAAATGAAATATGTTATACGAAAACGAAGTATATGTTATTGAGAAATGAATTATATGTTATTGAGAAATGCTTTACTCGATAGTGTCAAAGTTCTTCCCAGTTACAACCAAATAAAAGAAGCAAAGGAAAAGAGCGTTTCAGATGACACAAACTAGTGAAACAACCGCATCTGGTAAGCTTCAAAGCTTATCAGACATCAAGAAGAATTCTGGAAACAAAACCAAAGGAGAATATACAGAAACTACCAAATACTAATTTGCTTTTAACATTAAAATGGGGATGTGATCCTCAGGACAAAGTAAAAAAAAAACACAAAAAACCACTAAGGGATTTTTTAATTAGTACTTATTCATGGTTTCAATGGTCACATTTCATGGCTTCAAGAAGAATAGTATACGCCATGACTATCATCATCCAGTTCAAAAGGTTGCAAATGTTTTTTAAAAAATGATAAACCTGCATCAAAAAACTTTTGCCGACCAATTTTGTTTAAATACACGGCAGAAACTAAAGAAAAACAAAAGAGGTAACAAAAAATATAAAAAATCAAATTGCAAAACTACGCATCAACTATGATCGAAATTTATGGACTTCAAATCACTATTCGGCACCAACTTCATCTAATAATGATAGATGGGAAAGTGGCATAGATGGGAAAGTGTTTAACTAATACATATGCCAGTTCATCATGTTTCATTTGTAAAGCTACTTTTTCACACTTGAGTGATTTTGACGGAGACAGAGAAATCAATGAAGAAGCCCTACAATTTGGTATTTCTCCATTACGCGCCAGAATCAGGATTATGGAACATATTTTTGCACATTACCTATGATATTAGCTTTGAAGCAAGAACTTCTATCAGAAATAGTTCGAAACCGAAAAAAAATTAGAGAGGATGAAAAAAAAAAAAAAAGAACTCAAAGAAAGCTCAGAGAAAGATCAGGGGCCTGTATTTCAGGGCCTGTTATTGATTCTCTATAACAAATCTGTGGAAATACAAATGATGGAAATACAAATGATGGAAATACAAATGATGGAAATACAAATGATGGAAATACAAATGATGGAAATACAAATGATGGAAATACAAATGATGGAAATACAAATGATGGAAATACAAATGATGGAAATACAAATGATGGAAATACAAATGATGGAAATACAAATGATGGAAATACAAATGATGGAAATACAAATGATGGAAATACAAATGATGGAAATACAATTGATGGAAATACAAATGATGGAAATACAATTGATGGAAATACAAATGATGGAAATACATCTCGCAGGTTTTTTGAGCATCCAGAGCTTACAGCTGATATCGAAAAAACCAATTTAGAATTTATTAAGAAATGCGAAACCATCCTTATCAAATGGGCATAAAATAAAACCAATTAAATTTGCATAATACTCACACCAAGCTACCGAGCTTTAAAAGACTTATCACAGTTGGAAGCCAATGTTAAGTACACTTCACAAGATATTATGTGGCAAACAAACTATCAAGAACAACATCTTATCTCTTGGGCAAATACCAGAAGAGGCCCGAGAAACTAAAAATAAGGACTATAAATTTTCTAGACAATTGAACTGTAGTAGAAATCGCAGAAATAATCAAAATCACGATCTGATGTACATGTTACTTTCATCATCTGATCCTTGCTTAAGTTCTTTTAGATGTAAATGGGCCACAAGCAAAAGTGAGTTAGATACAGAAGCCTTACATTTACTTGATTCTGGTGTTACCATTTAAAATGTTTCAGTTTATTTGCTATTGTGTAACAATAATTTACAAATATTACATTTTTTTGTAGAAACAATTAAATATATTTTGCATACTTTCTCATATGTTCAAAATATGTAGTAAGATTTTTCTTATTTCCAAAAATATGACCTTATTAATGCTTATTTCTTGGAGAAAATAAGCCTTTCGATAGGTCTGTTTGAGGATTGATACTGATATTGACTAAAATTATACGGTTGCTAGGGCTTCTGAGTTTCCATATCAATCATTGCTATAGAAAATGTCACCATTAAACTCAGCATTATAGATTTAGTGGGGGTAGCAGTTGAAACTATCTGATAACTCATTCCGTTTTGGAGATAATAGTTTTAGCTTTTCGTCACACTGTGAAACGGTCATCTGATCCCTTTATGCTAGAATTATGTGTGAATTGATGGTGTGTTTAGTGTTAAAAACAATTTTTTATCTTTTCCAAATTTTAAATAACAACTACAATTCAAAAAGTTGGTGAAAATGTAAATAAAAGGATATTTAAAATAACCCCTAGTGACAAACGTTTGGTGCAAAATAAGCACTAATAGTACAAAGAAAAGTTTATTAAACAAAAAAATTAATGTAGAATACTTAGCAGCATACTTATTTTGTACTTTCGATACTAAAAAAATGCTTTCTTGTTGTTACGACGTACTGCGTCAATTTTTCTCTTTACATTTTCGCATATACGTTGTACAAGATTTTTGTCAACTTTTTTAAACAAAAACGGATTCTTTTTCGCAGTTGATCTTCATTTTCAGCTCTAAATTATTTTTGTATAGGTAATCTTTAAGGATTGACCAGAAATCCTCAATAGGTCGTATTTCTGGAACTCAAGTTAAATTAACATAATGGATATTTTAATCATAAAGGTTCACACTTTCGGCATAGTGCGAAGAGGCTATGTCAGGCCAAAGTACATAATTACCTTCGCAGTGAGGTTAGTTCATAAAAGGAATCAAACTTTTGAAGGTACATACATTTTTATACAATATTTTATTAATTGTAGTCCCGCAGAACTATAAATGGTTGAGAGACTCCATGAAGGTTTATGCTAATAAACACAAGAATTTTTTTAAAACTTGCTTTTGCGCTTATAATTTACGTTTTTGGTGCATTTTTTGGTTCATCTGAGTAAAATGTCGCATTAGAATTTTTATTCATTTTGTTTAATACGATGAACTAAGTATCATCAATGATAAATTCACGGTTTTTAAACGTGCGATAAATCCTCATCATTTATAATTTAAAGAAAAGACATGTTTTTGTTTTCTTTTATAAAGTTTTTAAGATATGAGCAATTTTTCTTGTTGAAGTTTCAGATCGGTTATTCAAGAGACCTTTCAAACGATTGAAATTCTTAGCAGTCATAGTTTTAGGTTTTCTGCCTGATCCAGGCTAACGAGACTTTGGTTCTTCCACTTCGCCAGATTGGATGGTTGTTTTGGAATGATTAGAGGTTCTTTTGGGGTGATTAGAGTTAACAAAATATACAAAGACGTCCTTAATTTTTTTTCCTTTTTTTGTTAAAAAAATCTCGTTTTTTTTTTAATAATAAAAAAAAAGATTATGATTTGAACAAAAAGGTTTTATTCACAACGCTATTTGTAACTCACTTTCAACTCTAACTGGCAGGTAGTGATAAATCATGGAATGTCAGGTGCGATCCGAAACAAAGACACAGCCTAACAAGAGTATTACAAACAATCACTTATGGTTATCAGTAGATTTTATATCGCATTTAAAAAAAAACTTTGTTTCTATGTCCTGGATCTTCAATGTGTGCCATCTTGCTCATAAAATGTTGTCGCAGTATTAATTAGAACCAAAACGTCAATGACTAGAAAAGGTATTTTTATTCGTTTAAACCAAATGCAAGTGTAATAAGTTTATCAAACTGTTTAAAAACTTTTTTAAATTTAAAAAAGCCGTCTTGAACAGATGAATTTCGAAAGGTTTCTATACCGGAGCGCGACACGGATTGATCCGAAAAAAAGTGACTAAAAAAGTTCAAAAAAGAGGAACGCAAATCCAGTCCACCTGTGTCTCCGCGACCCGTCAAAAACCTGCACGCAAATATTTTCAAAAAAAAGATAAAATAAATAGAATAAAAAGATCCAAATAAAGATAAAGTAATCTTTCTATTTGTAATACTATTGGTCAATTTTTGCGGGTTTTGTTAATCTGTTACTCGAAGTTCGAGTACCAGCTATTTGAAGCGGATACAACATTTGCATTAAAATTTTTTTCTCAGTTTACGATGGCAAAGTTTTGCTAATTTTTTACTCGAATGAGCAGAACGTAAAGGATCCTTTACGAAAATAACATCTCATTCCTGTGAATGACAGCTTTTCTACTAAAAAACTGATACCCAAAGATCTTTCACGCTGATTCATTTTCAGAATCATTTTCAGAATCATCTTCATCAATCTCTTCAGACTCACTTGAAGCTTTTTTGCAATCTTGCTTATCCCAATCTTTCATCGCAGCGCCTAACATAAAATCTTCTCTAAGAACGTCCCATTTTGAGGGGTTAGAGTCAACCACTTTGTTATCGTTGTTATTGGATACCTAGAATAACGAATTTTCATTCAAATTTATTATAACTTATATTATTACAGTGTTAGCATAAAAAATAAAATAGCTTCATTTTTCTTCAACGCAGAAATTGTAATTTATTTTATACAAAACTGGATGATATAAAAAACATCTCATAAAAAATACACCACTAAGATTTTTTAGACTTTAAATAAAACTTATCTTTCCACTAAATTAACAAATTCATACATTTTTGATTGCAGTCAAGGTTTTTTAAATTTAAAACCATTATAAAGAAAAAGATCTGCGTTTGAATCCATATCAACTATTTATTTGCTTTTGAGATTCCAAGAAAAACAATACCATTAAATGGGTTCAAAAAAAAAATAAAAAAATCGGCTTTCCAATTATCACATGATATTTACAGCTCATAAACCAACAAATCTATAAAGAGATTAAATTATTTGCTCTATACAATAACAGAAATATATAAAGAGAACGGGTCGTTTCAAAAAAACATTAAAAATGTTTTTTGTTTTTTTAAAGGTTCTTTTTTGAGATTTAAGGTTTCATTATGTGGTTACTCCTTAAACACGAGCAAAAACTCAGTCTGGTGTTATTTTAAGCAATGATCTTTAATGATGTTATTCATCTCTTATTAGCCCTTAGAAGTACCGAAACTAATGTTTTTTAAGTTAATTCTATATTTCCATACTTGTAAGTAAGTTTATGCAGAGAAACGTTCTTAACAGTAATCGCATAATTAACTTATTTATAAAATCTTTAATTATAAAGTCTGCATGGTTGAGGAAAAAGAGAATTTGTTTGATAGCCTGTAGATTGGCTCAGGTACCACTGAGTAAGTTTATATTTCATAGCTTTATTTTATCATTACAAAAATTTACATAAAACAAGAATTTTTTTTAAATTGGGAAGATTCTGCTATTTTCCCTCCATATCCCAATTGATATTCTGCTATTTTCCCTCCATATCCCAATTGATATTCTGCTATTTTCCCTCCACATCCCAATTGATATTCTGCTATTTTCGCTCCATATCCAAATTGATATTCTGCTATTTTCCCTCCATTGACCCCAATTGATATTTTCCCTCCATATCCCAATTGATATTTTCGCTCCATTGATCCCAATTGATATCTACTGTGTCACATAAGTCACTACAAAAACAAATTTTTTTTTTCTTCTAAATATTAATGTTACTAACCAAATCTGAATAGTAAACAAACGTTATAGGAATGGGGTTTGTGAATACCATTCAATATGACCACCATCACTTTCTAGTATTAATTGAAGGCAATCAGTAAAAGACAAAAGAACTAGTCCAAGATTTTCAGTAGTTATTTGCTGGGTAGCATCTGATAATTGAGCCTTTAGATTTTCAAGTGTTAAAGGTGGTCTGAGTGCATAAACCAGCTGTTTTGGATTGCCTCAGTACCTAAAGTTGTAAGGCGATAAATCTGGTGAACCTGGTAGCCAGAACTGCAGTAACAAACTGTTAATATATCTATTTGTAAATTTGTTAAAATCTTGAATTTTTTATGCAGGTTTTATAAATTTTTTTTTTTTTATAAACAGGTTTTGCAGTTATTCTTTTTAAACCTGTAATCCCTCCATTTAGCTTGTTTATTAAGCAAAGCTGATATTGATAGAACTTTTGTTTGATAAAAGCAGTTGGTTACCGCAAGCAATATATCAATACAAATTATTTGATGCAAAATTGTTATACCAATATTATAAAAACATCTAAAAATAAAGATTGGACCTGCAACTTTAAAATATGATATAAAAATGATAGCATTAAGTATCAAATAAGTTTTCTTGTAAATTATTTACGAAAGTCAAAGTTTAAGGAAGATGTAAAATAGAATCAATACTTGTGATTTCTTTGTCAAAAGATCCATAAATGTTGACTTAGATAAATGTTGACTTGTAGCAGCTAAAAAGAAAACAGAAGTTAAATCAAAACTTATTTGTTATATTAAGGATTTTTGACCTTTTCATAAATTCAAAACTGAAAGCAAGTTTTAGTGAAAATAGTTTGTTGCATGTAAATAATTTAGCCATGTGTTTGTACAAATAAAACAACCCTATATGAAATATCTGTAAGAGGTTCAATAAACTACTGTGTATAAAAGTTTTGATGAAATAAAATATCTGCAAAAAAAGTTAAAAGGCTGAGAATTTCTTCATGTAGCAAGAAATAAGTAAATCTAAAACTTTTTTAGAACAATGGAAAAATAAATTTTTATTTTTATTCTTAGTTTTATTAAAATCATTATTTTTGCAAAGTAGATTCAAAGAGATAAAAAAAAAAAAAAAAATTTCAATCTCCAAGATGCAACTACATATTGGCATCATACTTAGTCAAACTTAAGTTTTAATTTAAGTATTTTATTTCTTTTGTCTTTTCAAAAGCTAAAATACATAAATTTACTTTACATAATCATTAATAATGCCTTAATAAAAAAAACAAAAAAAAACTGCATCAATTAATTAATAGAATTATGTAACTTATGTATATGTAATATGTAAATTAAGTAATTATGTAATTTATGCATATCTAATATGTAAATTAAGTAATTATGTAATTTATGTATATCTAATATGTATATTAAGTAATTATTTAAAATAAAACTTGAAAAAGTGACAATAATAAGTATTTATTAAAAAACTAGAAAAAATAACTCTCATAAAATAAGATTTATAAATATTAAAACCTTTATCTTTCTTTGACTCTGTGTTTGCATCCTTCATTCTTTCTGACATATTCTTCTGATGGCTGCTCACTGCATTAAACAGCTTTACAACTAATAAAATCATAAAAATATAGTTATATATAGGTAATCTAGCATTATAAATACATATACAGGATACAGTAAATACATACTAAAATAGATACAGGATTTACTAAAAGTTTTATCTTCTCTGAGGTGAAGCACAAAAAAAAAAAAAAAAAAAAAACTGACTCGAAAAAACTGATTTTTGTTGCAACTATTTCTTGTTTTACTATTTACAAACAGTGAGTAAACATCAAGAAGAACTTTCAAGAACATCACAGCACATAATTTTCCTGGGCAATACAGAAAAGTGCATTTTACAAAAGAGAGGTATGGCAAAGAGATAATATTTTTGTAATGTTTTTGAATATTAATATTTAAGCATATGTGTTCAGCAGTATTGGAAAAAGGCACCAGATAATCAAGAATATTGTCACCAATTTAAAGAGGTTTATCACTTCAAATATGAAGCATAAATGAGGAACATCACCACCATCATGTGCCAACAGGCTAAACTTGTTGGGAAATTATCAGCAACATGGTAAAACAATATTCATCTTGACTGTTCAAAAATACATTACTTGTCAATCATAGGAAAAAAGCCCACAAAAAGCCAGTGAAATCTCTTTTGACCATCAAGAACAAAGAAGATAAACTAAAAATTTTTATATTAGGTGTGTAGGTTAAAAGAACATGGCTATTTTTGTGATGACCATAATTGGCAAATTAAAACCCCACATCCTATGGCCTGATGAGTCATCAAAAAAGCAGTTCTCATTGTGTAAAATAGACAAAGAGTTTGAAGGAGGACTGGGTATAAAAATAAAATTCACTTGCCCAAAGACCCAAAAATGGTCTTAAAATAATGCAACCAGAGCAATAAATTCCTACAAGTTAACAAAACTTTCTGATCCTCACTGAGAAAGCTACCATAAATGAAGACTTTTAAATGAAGAAAATCCTTCCATTCTACAAAAAAGGTTGTTAAAGGCAAAATAATGGAAGTACCAAGATCAGTAAAGCTAAGATATTCTTCAGGGATGAACTGCAAAAAAATATCTAAATTTTTAGATTCAGAATTCAGGACATGGCCACAAATCCCCCATTGTTCTGGGTCTGGATTTTATCATGTCTTGAAGTTTAGCACAAACATGATCTACAGAATTTAGGTCTGGGTTTAATAAACCAGGCAGAGTAGAACAGCTCATTGATAGGGTCCAGGTTACACAGAAAAAATTTACTAAGGATCATCTACGAAGCTATGGAAGCATCAGAAAATGCTAAAGAATTGTCATGATGGTGATTAACAAGTCATGGTAAAAATCCTTGCTTTGCACATTCACTGTAAACTATTTTCAAAAAATAGTTTAACCAATTTTGTGCATTCACATAACATTACTAAATCCAATAAAATATTACCTCCTTTTGTTGCTATTCTTTTAAGAAGAACTTCTTTTTGTGCATTGACCTTGGTTGGTATAATATGACCTTTCTCTTTAGTAAGTACCCTTTCCTCAAACCTTTTCTGTTTAGATAAAAGTATCAGCTTAACAAATTATTATCCTAGCACCATTGAGCAATAAATAACTGTTGCATTAATTTTCTTAAGATTCTAAAAAAATGAAAGTAGGATAAAAATTCTTGATATCAAAATAGTAACAATAACGGCAAAAGAGATTACGGAGATATTTCTTCATTTCTCTCCAAAAATATATTCTTTTGGCAAAAAATTTCATTGATAAAACTAAGCAAATTAAAACATTTAAATCATGCTGATTTTTCTTAAAAAAGCTATGAAAGTTATATACATTTATGTTATAAAAAAAAAATTTTTTTTGTTTGAATCTTCCTCATCATTGAGAAATGCTTTAACAAAATATATATATATATATAAATATATATATAAATATAAATATATATAAATATAAATATATATATATATATATATATATATATATATATATATATATATATATATATATATATATATATATATATATATATAGTCTAGATTTTCTCATCAGAAAATAACAAGATATTTTCTTCCCATCATCTAATTATCTTACATATGTTTGGTCTGGAGGCCTTAAAAGTACCAGTATGCAGCTGATCTAATACCATGGTAACAGCTTGACCTCTAGGCATGTTTGATCAATCTACTTATGACAAATCAAGCTCCTGGTCATCTTTCTCATGGATCTCACAGGATTACATGGTAGTTCTCCATTCACTTTTCTAAGCTTTAGTATCTCCTTGCTAATATAACTTTGAATCAATTTTTAAAGAATTGGTTTTGATGCAGCACTGATAATAAGTTTTTGGGCTTGAAAGAAAACACAGATAGCCTGTCTTTTTGTTTCTTATTTCTTCATTTTACCTTTCTTTAATCACAAAACTTTATATATGTTCCCTACGTATGTGAAGCACCCCGCTTTTAAACATTTATCAGATTTAGAGTTTACTTACTTTCTTTTCAAGAATTATTTTCTTCATTTCAATCTTCCGCTTGTCTGATTTTTTGCTTTTGCTTAAAATTGCATCCTGCTAAAAAAGAAAAAGAAAAGAGGAAGATTAATATAAATTAGAAACTTCATTATACTCATATTGGTTGATATCTACTTAAAACACTGAAATACAATAGTTTTGTTCATTAACCATTCAAAATTATTTCTTTTTTATAATTTTTTCAGAAATAAGTTTTTTTTAAGGAGTTGCTTAAACTAACATGAGTTCAATAAAATTTTATCTTTATGGTACATAGTTTAGAACTCTTGAAGTAAAAAAAGTAAAAATTTTTAAAAAGCTAAAAAAAGATTTTACTTTGTTAGTTGGTTTTTCTAATATCTTGTTAATAACATCTGCCATTCCAGCCATTCCATGCTTGTTCTTAGATTCTTCTAAATTTTCAAGAAAGTTATTCTTAAGTAAAAACTTCATATATAAGATATGTAAACATTAAAAAATATATTTTATTGTGTACTAAAATAATATAAAAGATTTTCTGGTTATGTATTAAACAAATATTTTGATATTTAGCCCATAAAATAAATAATTATATAACCATTTATAGTTTTTACAGGAAAAGAAAATCATAAATAATTTTATAGAACTGATTAAAGACTCTAAAAATTTTAAAATATACATAGAATTTAAAAACCTATTTAAGACATTTAACTTAGTTAAAACTTACTATCACTCATCTCTTCATCAGCCTGTACTCCATCATCTTCCTCCAAATTAATACTCATCTTTGTCAAAAACAAAAACAAAAAACAAAACAAAAAAAAACTTAAATATTAATAAAAAAAACAGCTATAAATGTTTGTGAGTATATATGCATATGTACATATATATGTGCATGTGAGTGCATATGTATGTAAACGATTGTCTGCATGTGAATATGTGAAACATTTAATCATTTAAGTTGGTATTGAGTAAAAATGTGATTAAGTTGACACCAATTTTGTTTTAACTATGTTTTAACCTCATTTAAAAAACTTGCATCGATTTTTGTTAAACATTTTTTAAAAGTGCCTGATAGAAAGTAAAATGTTTTGAATGCATACTACTAATCTTGTAAGTGGTCTAAGTAGTGTTTTTACCACGTTTTTGCAATTGAGTAACTGCATTCAAATGACAGCAAAATTGAACTTTCTCTCTAAAGGTTTATGCATATAACCCTTTAGTCAAAAATATAAGAATGCTGATATTGCCTGTTTAAAGTGGAATACCATTAAATCACACATTAACTTTAAAATTTTTCAGAAAATCGCAGACGTTGGAGGTAGAAAATTGTAACAAAGCATTACATAAACAATTTTAAACATAACATAAACAAAGTAAACTTTTTTCTAGAAATGAAATAGAGATAGACTTGAGTTAGTACCTTCCACGCAATAACCACGTGGGTTTATCAACTTTAAAAGCCTGTTGCACTATTGTTGCATTCCCAAATATCACATACATATCAAATATATCAGCACGGAAATTTTATTATGACGCGCCGTTCGGATATTTATTTAAAATCATCAAGTTAAACCTTTTCATGAGAAAAAAGGTTGTTGTTTTTTTTTAAACCTACAAAAGTTAGATTATTTAAATTTTTGCAGATAAGAGAAGATAAGTCGAATTATCAACAAGTTTTCTTGTCAGTTCTGAAAGGTAAGTAAAGTATATTATAAGTTAAAAAATCTCCTAATGTCACTCTACCTCAGTTTTGAAGTAACATCTCTATCGATTAAAATTAAGAGTGCATTAAACTTTTGTAGAATATCCTCACCGCTACGGCTGAAGAGTGTATAGTCATACAACATTTGAAATGCCTCCTGAAAATCACTAATTTTGAGACAAACACTATCATAGCGAGCAAAGGTTTATCATTGTATTATCATCATTATCTTCCTCTTCATCACCATTATCTTCATTCGCTGCATTATTTACATCTTCTATCGACTGTTCATCTTTTAGTAAATGTACCGTGCTCATTAAGGTTTCATCTGCAGAAATGACACCTTCAGCTTTTGTACCTCGAGGGTAAAAATCATTAAGTTTTTTGATCTGATTTTGAGAGTCGTCGTCTTCATCTGACTAGGTAGATTTCTCCTGATCTTACGAAATTCCTGATTTCACAAAACAAATAAGAAAATGGTAGGGGTTTTTACTTTTTGTCACTCAAGATCAAGTAATTTGATTGTATCCCTTTCCCTTTTTTCCCTTCTTCAAACAGTAAGCTATCCATCCAGCTTTTATTTTGTTTTCTTTACCTGCAAAGTAAGTGTTTGATTCCTTTGAAGCAGCGAGTGGATTTTGATTTATCAATGGCACTCTTAGGATTTTTATCACCCGCTGCATTTGTTACAGCCATTTAAGTAAGACGAATTTTACTGTATTTTCTCCCTATACACAAGCCTCAGATCAAAGATTGAGTGACTTGTTAGTTTGCAAACGAAAAAACAACCTAAAATCATTTGCATTATAGATTTCATCAAGTTTATATCTGAATAAGGTTGTAGGGAGAGTTGTTTTCTTCTATTTCAGCCGTGCAAGAGTAATCTTCTCCAGATACCGTCTTTAAAGAAACATAACTGTTTTTCCAACAATCGAGCCCACCATTATTACTTATATTCCAAAACTTTCGGATTATATCTTACATTCAAAGACAAATATATATATATATATATATATATATATATATATATATATATATATATATATATATATATATATATATATATATATATATACAGTGGTCGGCCATCACATTAGGACCAGCTGTAATTTTTTGTAAATATCGTGTAAAAATAAATTTTTTGGCAAAAAGAAAAATAATGGTCTAATTTAAAGCTTGTTCCTTTATCTATAAAGTTATACTTGATGAAAAATAAACAAATAAAATTAAACATTTTGAATATTTATTGGTTATTACAATAAATTATATAAAATATATATTAAGTATTAATATTTTGTAAAACCACCTTTATTTGCAATAACTGCTTCGATTCGTCGTGGCATGCTTGCAATTGAACTTTTTATAGTTTCTGTCAACTCTGGGTTATTGTGCCAGATCCTGATAGTATATTCCATAAGATCTTGCTTGTTAGTAAGAATTTTTTTTCCAACATCTCGCTTTACTATTTTCCAAATGTTTTCTATGGGGTTAAAATCAGGTGAGTTGCCTGGCCATGGCAATACATCTACTTTTTTCTGTTTTAAAAAAACCATAACACTTTTTGCTGTGTGGCAAGTTGCACCATCTTGCATAAATATAAGATTTTTGACATTTTTGGACTTCTTTTGAATTTTTTTGACATTTTTAGACCAATCTGCCATTTGAGGAAGCAACTGGTTCTCCAGAACTTCTTTATACTGTTCCTGCCTCATTGTGCCAACTACTTTGTAGAGACGCCCTGCTCCTTGCCCACAAATGACAGACCACATCATTACTGAAGCTGGATGCTTGACTGTTTCCACAATGCAGTCAGGATGAAACTTTTCGTTTGTTCTACAACGAACAAAAGCTGTTTTGTTCATCATTACTTGAAAAGTTGATTCATCAGAGAAGCAAATCTAAAATAATGCTTATTTTAAATTATAATATTTATGAATATATTTAAAATATTTTACGAATATGAATACAAATAAAAATACTTTTTCCCAATCCTCAACAGACCAGTGACGATAGTTTCGAGCAACATATTTGAATTAAATTGTAAAAAAAACGTGTGGCCCTAATGTGATGGCCGACCACTGTATATGTATATATATATATATATATATATATATATATATATATATATATATATATATATATATATATATATATATATATATATATATATATATATATATATATATTTATACACAAACACTTTGCTTTGTTAGGTGTTTTGTTAAACACTTTTAAGAGCTTCTTACCGATTTGTACTCTTTTCCTTGGTATTCGTTATTTTTTTAAGATCATAAAACCCAAACCTCTAACCACGATCGAGCAATAATTTACATAAAATGTATGTAACTACGTAAAAGTCATGAGACAGATAAAGAATTTGTGGTTCCAGTAACATCATAGTTAATATAAGATTGAATTTTTTGTTAACAAAACCTTTGAGCGATAGAAATGTTTGGGAAGATAGTTTTGAAAAGTCCACATATACAATCACATAAACAAATTGAAAAAAAAAAAAAGGACTATTATTATTCAGAGCCCACCTTAATTCTGCATCAGTAAGTAGTTCTGGTACTACGAAATCGAAGTGTAGGTTACATTTTAAATAGTGGTGGATTTATGTGAATATTAAATAGCCCCAAACATAATTTCAAATTTCCCAGTTGTTTATTTATCAAACCACCTTAACTTACAAAATATCTTGAGGACATAAGAATTTTTTAGGAGTTGCTTAATGATGTATTTTATGAACAAATTGTTCATAAATAACGAACCAAGATATTTCTGTAACAGAGAAAAACCTTTTTTGGTAAAATATTTTGTTTTTAATTTATTCATGCATTTCAAAATTGCTATAAAATATAATTTCTACATATCATTTTTTCAAATAAAATAAAATATCCTCAAAAAGACAGCCAAAAGAAAGTTAGCAAACCTTTATACAACTAAGGCAACTATCTTAAAGAACTTTTTTTAAAAGTGTTACAAAGATGCTTTACTGAATTCCTTAGAATCTTATTGGTAAGAAAAAATTAAGAGAGTAGATAGAATTTCAAAACATTCGAGTCCTAATTTTTGTTAAATTTCTTTAGAAATTTCTTGGGATTTTAAAAAAATATCACTTGAACATGTTGCACTTGCACTAAAAACTGGTAAATCTGTTTTCTCACTGTTTAATGATGATAATACACTTGTATGTGATAGACCAATAGAACTGGATGATTTTGATCGTGAGAAAGGGTTTTCGGAGTTTTTAACCAGAGATGGCCTGTAAGGATTATTGTATAACTGAGGCGATCTCTTTTCTAAATCAGCAAATGAAGAAGATTTCCCAGACCTTTCCCCGTAATTCAGAGCGTGCACTGAATGAGGCTTCGTAGTGGTTTGTTGATTATCGCAATTCTCTAATTTTGCATACATAGAACTTATGTAAGACTGAAGGGAATGACACGCCTTTTGCACTGACTGAATTCGTTCCTCCATCACCTTTAACGTAGAAAAACAATAACTTGATGAAATGCAAATGAAATAAAAACCACCCCATCTAATAAAAAAGAATAATTTGTTTCTCATTTAGTGAGAATATAAAAATGTTTCAGAACGAATTTTCAACTTAAACAAGTTAAAACTGAGAAATTATTTGAATAGTTAATGAATCAAAATAATAAAGCCAACCTTAATTTCTAACTTATGTTTTTCTCTGATGCTTTCAATTTCAGCTCGATGTTCTCGTATGAGCTTATCCTAAATCAATATTAAAAAACATGCAAAAAAAAAAAAAAAAAAATTGGCATGAAAACTTACTTTTTTAACATGCGACGAAAACTTACTTTTTTAACATGCGAAGAAAATTCCCATGGTATGAAAACTTACTTTTTTAACATGCGACGCCTCGAGATCATTTGCTTTACTTTTATATGTAGTTAATTCTATAGTTAACATTTCCCGTTCTTCCTCCAATTCTATAGCGGAATCAAAAAAATTTGTAAATAAGTATTCGAATGTTAATTTCGAATAAAATGCGAAAATTAAGTTGATTTTAAATAAGTTAAGTAATAGTTATCCGTTAAATTTACACTGTTTCCTTTCGAGTCGAGTTAGTCAGTATAAACCTGATATAATATGTAGTGGAGAACCTTAATGAATGGGACGATTATTAAATGGGACAAACTCAGATTCTTATAGAAGCATCGATGTAAGGATATTCAAATTTTTGTAACAAAGACTGATAGAAACAAGAATTCAACTGACCGACTCATCCATCCTATTGTGCTATGACCGTAATGAAATTGGATGCTATTGTGTATTCGAATGCAAAAAGTAATTTTTAAAAATGTTTTTGTTTTTCTAATTTTGCAGCGATTTTTGAAGTTATGGAAAATAAAATTCCATGTTTAGCAGTCTCTAGTATTTCAAGGTGTAAAACATTCAAGCTTAAATAATGTTTTTGGTGTGACTAAGCATTTTTGGATAAATTGATGCGCATATTGAATAGGATAAAATACTACTTATTGAATGAATTTAATAAGGTATTATTTACAGCTCAGCAGAAAGATGCTGCAGTCCCTTACTTTTACCCCCATGGGTAATGGGTATTATTTACACACTTTTATACTGCAATATTTTACTTAAATAAAAATAACTAAATATAATATTCTAAAAAGAGAAAGTTCTACTTTTATTGAAATTTAATTAGAGTTAAAAAGTTTAAAGTTAAAAATATTATTGTGCGGTCTTTATGTATCTATATATATATGTATGTATCTATATATTTAACTACATTTACAATTAATAAACTTATTTGAAAAATGATTGAATTAAACACGTTCATTTTTAATTCTTTTATGTTTATCCCATTCAATGAGGCATACTTAATAAGACAAATGTCATGCTCCAATAAAACTCTCTTTTTACCAATAGCCAAATGCAAATCCAATTTTTTTATTTTGCTATATCATTGAGCAAGAGTTGATGGTTGTCAAACATATTTAAATATATATTAAACTATTTTATCTATGTTTAAAAAGCATTTCGCTAAAACTGTCCCATTCATTGAGGTCTTCCCCTAAAACGTTAGACCGGTTTTTTAGGATTAAGGGGTGAAGAAACCCTGGCCATTAGGAGAGAGAGAACCTTGAGACTAAGCTGAAGGACTCCTCTGTGAAAACCGGGACACTTGATTAGCTGATCAGAGTTTTTGTTTTTTGTAAAGAGCCACCTCTCCTGTTCTTTAAACACCTCGAAGGTGAAAAACCCCGTCAATAACCCACGAATGCGCTCAATCAGCGTTGCCATAGGCAAACTATTGAGAGTTGTTAAAATGATGACAGGACATCTGCTAAGTACTTTTCACAAGAAAATAGATGTGGAGGATCAGGAGACCAGCAGGAAGCTAACGATAAAAAACAAATCCAAGAAAGACTTGTAAAATCATAACAATATCAGAAAACTGTTTATTGTAATTTTACTTAGACACTTTCTTGCAATTTAATAGTTAATAATAACAACTAATGTGAAAATTTGATTTGACTCTAATATTTTGTTTTGTGAGATTAAACTGCTCTTTCCTATCAACGGTATCAACTTGAATTAATCATTGTTTTCGGTTGTAAAAACCATGTTGGTTAACATGGTATTTAAATTGATTTAATGTAAAAAACATCAAATCAATTTAAATACCAAAAATGGAAACAAAAATGAAAGAGTAAAAAAAAAAAAAAATTATTGACTGTTAATAGAAACAAAAATATTTTAAAAATTCTCAGGAAAGAGGGCATTTAACCCTATCTTACGTTTTAACTCCCTTCTATGAGCACTTAACTTCTTCTCAAGTCCAATATGATGATAGTTTTTCATTTCGAATTCCTGTACTTGAGTTTTCACTAAATCTTGCTTTTCGCCTTGCCTTATAAGTTCTTTTGTTAATTTTGCCAACTATTGAAATAATATACCATACAATATATAACTTGAAGAAGTAAAAAATAAGATACGCTACATAAATGCAGCAACTTAACTTTTCTTAAATAAACTTTCCCAAATTAGTTTCTAACAAAAAAAAAAAAAAAAAACTGTTTTTAAAACTTTTCAACAAAACTAAAGAGATTAAAAAAGTCTATAACTACTAGGAATTGCGGATTCTGGCGCATTGATACTTTTCCTATACTTAAGGAATTGTAGATGTGGTTGTGTAATTAAAATGTAAAAGTGTGATTCATCGTATTTCTGGGACATTGATCCTAGTAATATATAGGTAAAAGGCGGTTCTGACGCATTGATATGTCGCTATAGTTGAAGCTATTAATCTAGAATGAGTAAATAAGTAGTAAAAATTGCTGTAAGCTATTCCAGAGCAAATACTTGATCATAATCCATAAATGTAAAAGAAGGTTTTAGTTTGTAGTGTCCAATAGCCAAGGTGTGAATACCGTCTTCTAAGATGAATCTTTTGTCGTCGTTAGCGCTGAGTGCGACTTTGTTTATTTCTTCAGTGTAGACATTGTGAAGATGGGAACGGATAACGTTCATGGTGGTGAGCTTTTCTGTCTTGTTCATTAAGCAGTCTTTATAATCTTGATGAGTGATGCGATTTTCAGCAACGCATTTCTGAATGCCTTTGCATTTTTTGTGTTCTTTTATTTCATTAAAGACCTCATAGGAGTAGAGTTTAGGTCGAAGTCCAACAAACTCTTTAATTTGTTTGCCAGCAGTCTCGTCCTTGAACATTCCGATAACTTTTTTGTTTAAACCCACTTTGAGCCCAGTGTTTTGAATGGCGGGATGATCTTTAGGAAAGTCGCTTGTGTCAAATTTTTCAAGTACGTCATCAGCAATGTCTTGATAAAAATCTTCCGTTTCTATTTTGTAAAAGAGCGAGTCAGTGTCAGTCATGAGTAATTTAGCGCGATCTCCGTATTTAGGCTTCATGTAGTCGTAGTGCTGCTGAAACATGAGAGTTTTGCTGATGTCAAGGATGCTCATTCCCAAGAAAACAGGCTTGTCGTAAAAGACACTTGTTCTTTTCATGTGAACCGCGATTAGGTTTTCATCAAAAATGGTGTTTCGATCATATCTAGGGCTTTTGAATAATTTTAGAGCATCTTTTTTCGTAGTAACGAGTCTAACATCAACTCGTTTTAGAATATTCTCCATGGTTTGTTATTTTTAAAAAACTTTATTCTTTAAAAATTTCACCACAAGGTATTGATAACTTCTTGAAAATCAAGCCCTTCATTCAATTTTTTTAAAACGTAAAGACACAAATGACCACAATAAGAAGTGTTACCAAATTGAACCCTTTCGCTGTTGTAAAAGATAGGACTTTTTAAATAATCAATGAGCTCTACAAGAGGAGGTTGAGCATAAGAGTCAAAACTGTATTTCTTATCACCGTCTTTAAACCAACACACCCAATGAAACCCACCAGTGCTTGAATCTCCCGTATTTACGACTCCACATTCTTTTTTTCTTGTCTTTTTTGGTAAATCATCCCTCACAAAAACACCTCGAAAGTTTTTCAATTTTAACTGTTTAGCAGCCTTTATCAATTGAAAGTTAGTTAAAGCCTCATTAGGTAAAACAATTCCTTCTACGTCAATCCATTGAAAGTCGATCATTTTTTTAAATTTCTTAAAAAGTTTATCCAAGTTTTTGAAAAAAGGTGAAAGAAGTTTCAGAGAATGGCGCCTAAAAAGGGGATGCTTGAGAAGGGTGAGTTAGGTCCGAGTAATAAACCAGAACCAGCATATTTATAACCTTTTCCAGTTTTAATGAAGAGTCCATCACCGTGAACATTTTTAGTCCATGGGGTGATAAACAATCCATCTCCACCTAAAGTTTTTATCTTCATTCCTTTTCCATTTTTGCTCAGGTAAAAAAGACCTCGCCCAGCGATTCCATCCACCATGGCAGAACCGGCAGAGGCTCCAACACCTGAAAGCAGACCAGTAGCTAGAGCTGGAACTACCTTTGTGGCAAGAGTGTTGCCTATCATACCTAATAACGGTAAAAGAGCTCCGATGAATCCGCCTTCTATTTTCGAGTTGTATGCAATTTGTCTTTTTTTGATCAATTTAAGAGTGACTCCTTTACCAGTTTCATACGCTTTTCTAATTTTGTTCAATTGCGCATTAGTGATAGCTAGAACATGTTTACCGTTCAAGTCTTGATGAGAAAGCTTAATGCTAGTATCGGTTTTGTCTTGAATGGCTTTTTTAATTTTATCAGATTGGCTCTGCGAGATATTAATTTCGATATTTTGATAATTGCTCATTTTTTATGTATTAAAAATTATTTATTTCACTTCTCGAATATGATATCGTATTGTAATATCCTCTCCACGAAAATCAACCAAATCTCCATTCTGATCAATGATGCGAGTAACCATTGTTGAAATTTCAAACAGTTTAACAGGAAGATAAATCAAATGCATTGGTCTCTCGATGATTTTATAGCCTGGACTAACATTTGGATAAAACGAGTAAATACAATTTAATTGGGTTCCATTAATATAGGATGATCCGATCACGTTGTTAACGATTCTGATGGTGTTAATGCTTGAAATTCTAACGATATGATCCGACTCGTATTCGGAATTGGAATTTAATTTTCTTTTAGTAAACCCTAAAACTGAAGAGATGCTGTTCTCCACGTTAAAGTCAATCAAATAATTCAAACCAAGTTTAATGGTTGATTTTAAAGTATTAAGATTGATTCCAATTTGAAGGTTGTTTGGAGAGTAATTAATTTTATTTGCAATAATATAACTTCCACGTTGAGCTGTTTTTATTGTGTTTAAAATAGACTTTTGCAAATACTCATTGATGTCTTTAATGTCATAGCTTCCTGATGGAATGATAATGTTCTCCCAATGAGCTCCATTGTTCATGCTGTATTTGAAAGAATTGTTTTTACTGCTTACATTTGGAATGCTGTTGTAAGTCTCAAGACCGAGAAAAGCCATTTCATAACTTTTTCCTTCGTCAAAAACGATTTTATCCAAAAAATCAGTGGTGATAACACTTGATTTTCCATCTACATCGATGATTATACCTGACATTTTTTAAATAAGAATTATTTTTTAAATTGTTTTAGAAAAATAAAAAATCGTCAAATCCGCTTCGGTACTTTCCCTCGTTCTTTTTAGAAGAGAGATCGATGACTGCAAATCCGTGAGGTTCATTCCAGCAATGATTGCAAAAGGCTTTAAATTCTTCTATCTTCATATCGCAGGAAACGTGATCTTGATAAATGTGATTAACGCTTTTTTGGTCTTGTTTAAAGGGACAAATAAAGTTAGCATTTTCTCTGATGGTATGTCTTGGAATCTCGAAATAGTTTTGAGCGAGGTAAAAGCAGTCGACGTTAGAGTGTCTTCCTCGGATATAGTATTTTTCGCACTTGTTTTGATTGGTCAATTGCAAATCGTCAAAGATCATCAAATTGTTTTTGGTCGAGTCTAGGGATTCAGATTCAGGCACATCATCAGCCGTTTCAAAGAATTGACACTCCATATCATCATTGTCGGAATATTTTTTTGAAAGATCGTTAATAACATCTTCATGGATTAAATTCAATTTTTCCATTTCGTCTTGTACATCATCCGTTAACAAATCAACAATATCCTTTTTAGGAAGTTTATTTTCGAAGGACCTTTTGAGTATCTTGTATTCGGGTTGGAAAAGGGATTTGCCAAAGACATACAATCGGTTGTAATCGAGCCATCCCGGTCTAAGAAGTAAATTGAGCAGCAACGTTGTTTTTCCATATCCAGATTTTCCAACGATGATTCCTCGAATGCTTCTTGGTAAAAGCTTGCTGTTGTTTCTTTTGGTTTTTCCAATTTTACACGACAATTTCATCACTTCCATTTTTATATAAACTTTTTTATATATGTTAAAATGTACTGCGTTAAATGCAAAAGAGAGACTGAAACCATTCACTTGAAAAAGGAGATGACAAAAAACAACAGACATATGTTGAAAGGAACTTGTGGTTCTTGTGGGATAACCAAATGCAAGTTTGTTTCTTCTCATAGATCATCTTCAGCAACAAAAGGATTTGGTGTGAGTGATTTGAAATGGACGGATCAACTTGCAAACGAGCTTCATAAACCAGTAATACATCATTTCAGAAGAAGAAAAGTGTTTGTGAACGACATAGATGAAATATGGGCTGCAGATTTGGTTGACATGCAGTCGTTTTCAAAATTCAACAACAGAATTAAATACTTGCTCATGGTGATCGATGTGTTTTCAAAGTATGGATGGATTGTTCTGTTAAAGAGTAAAACTGGAGTTGATGTAGCTAACGCTCTAAGCAAAATATTTGAGGAGAGAAAGTGTGTCAAATTGTGGGTGGATAAAGGAAAAGAGTTTTATAACAAGCATGTAAAAGCTCTAGGTGTGCAATTATACTCCACTGAAAATGAAGAAAAAAGTTCTGTTGTTGAACGATGGAATAGAACAATGAAAGAGAAAATGTTTAAATATTTTTCAGCTAACAACACCAATAAATACATTGACGTTTTGGATGAGATGGTAAAAAATTACAACAACACAAACACTCTTCCATTAAAATGACTCCAGTTGAAGCTAGCGATGAAAATAATAAATATAAGGTCTGGATGAATCTAAATGGAAAGGTGGGAACAGAAAGACAAGAACCTAAATTTTCCATTGAAGATAAAGTGAGGATCACTAAAAAGAAATCACATTTTGAAAAGGGGTATACACCGAGATGGACAGAGGAGGTTTTTACCGTGTTGAAAGTTCAGTATACGAATCCGCCCACGTATAAAATCTCTGACGCTAACGGTGAAGAAATTCAAGGCACCTTTTACGAGCAGGAGATGCAAAAGACACATCAAGACATATTCAGAATTGAAAAAATCATTCGCAAAACCAAGAGCAAGTCGTTAGTCAAATGGTTGGGATATCCAGGCTCGTTTAATTCATGGGTAGATAATAATGAATTGTTAAGTTTGCAAAAATAATCTAAAAATTTATTTTTAATATGTAAAATGCATGCTCCTCACAAGTTTTTTAGAAATGTTGCCTCAGCAGAAGTCCACAGTTTGGATTTGCAATTAAAAATTTTGGAAGAGAGGGTTAGAGAGTTGGAGGAAAGAAGACCGAGTAACATTATTGTGTCTACGAAAACGTTAGATCATCCACCTTATTTCAACGTTAACGAACAATATGAGATTTTTGCTCAGAAAGACATTAAATTTGCTGCTCTCTCACATACAATGATAGCTTTATCCATTGGGCTGAATTTGGAGAAAGGTGTTGCAGTGATAACATTAATGAATAAAATTACTGATTAATTGAATTATAGAAAAAACGAAGTTATTATTTCAGAGTCTGTAGATGATGTTATTATGGACGTGAATAGTTACAGCAAACAGGACGTGATTGTTAAAAAAGGAGAAAAACTTTGTAAGATTAGTTACATTGATTTAAAATAGTTTTTTTCGCTTAATAAAAATGGAAATATTGAATGAAAAACTTTATCCAGTTCTTCCATCAGCTCCTATAGAAGAAGGAGGGCATGTTTACCGTCTTCATAAAATAAGCGAAATTCAGAAAGAGATAGAGAGTGAAAAAGCAAAGCGAGTTCATCTGAGCAAAAAGTATCATCGTGTGTTTAGGATCATTTCTAATGTGGATAATACAATGCAGGGATTGTGCATAGCATTGGGTGTGACTGGAATTGGTCTTTTATCAACCATTATTGCCAGTCCTGCAGCGATTGCATGTGAAGGTGTGGCTATTGGCATGGGTTTTTTATCCATTGTCGGAGGGCAAGTGAATAAAAAGATGGCATTGAAAACGGAAAAACATGAAAAGATCAAAGTGTTGGCCGAGTCGAAATTGAACACGATCAGCGAGCACATTTCCAAAGCGTTGATGGACGGGAAAATAAGCGATTCAGAGTTTCAATTGATTCTTGGTGAGCTTCAAAAATTTAAATCCTTGATGGAGGAAATACGAGTCAAAGCCAAAAACGGAATAGATGAAGTTACTAAAGAAAACTTGATCCAAAAAGGAAGAGAAGATGCGATTCAAACGTTCAATAACCTTTTTAAGAAAGGATCAACGTAGTCGTAAAACCAATTTATGTTTTTTTCCACGTATTTTAAAAAGATGTTTTTCTTTAAAATACAAGACATGAATAAAAGGGATGAAATTGTGAAAGAAATTAATGACAGACGAAAGAGAATTTATCAGAACAGCGTGAATGACAACATTTCAGATACGAATTTTCAAGCTGATGTGAGCAAGCTGTTCAAGCCGATCATCGAGAGCAATGAAAAGATGATCGAAAGCCTGTCAGTCGATCAAAAAAAGAAAAGACCTTTCGAAGTGAACAAAGTTGGAGATAAAATGTACATTGGAAAAATGGAGGTTGAAATAGATGGAAATGATATCATTGTTGGTGATGAAAGGTATGAAGGAACAAAAGGTCTTTGGGAACTGATGACTGAATTAACAATGCCAAAGAGCTATACCGATAAAGATTTGCAAAATTATGAAAAAATTTTAATGGACAGTGATGCTATAAGATCTGATTCGCAACAGCATAAACCGAAATCATCAAGAAGACCAAAGTATCAGCAACTTATTGCTCCTATTTGGGAAAAAATGATGCGTATTGAAAAAGGTAAAAAAGGTCGTGGTGTCATTATTCTTCCAGGCGATCCTAATGCGTTGGTGGAAAAGCTTGAATTGAGTATTGCTGCATGGCATGCTGGGAATAAAGAGTCAAGAAATGTGGCTGTTGCTATTTGCGATGAGCTGTTGAGACAAGGAGAGATTAATAAAGAGGAATATAAATCGTTAATGAGGACTATTGATAAAATTATTTAAAAAATTGTTTTTATTTAAAAAATGCTCATTGTGAACAAAAGAAGATATGTGAAAAAGAACGTTGTTGGTGGAGGTGGTATTGTGGACATGATTAAAAATTTCATAAAAAGAGCAGCTGCGTCAAGTGTGTCAATAGCAACAGTGAATTTGCTTAAAAATGCTGCTACAAGTAAAATTGGACAAGAAGCGATTACAGCTGCAAAATCTGCTGGGACAGAGTTAGCCCTTTCAGCCATCTCCGCTGCTAAAGACGTGGCTATTGACAAAGGTAAAAAGACCATTGAGAAATTAAAGACTGGTTCATCTATTCAAAGTAATAAAATGTCTAAAAAGAACGCGATTCGAATTCAAGACCTGGTGAAAATAGGACAGGGTATGAAAATAGCATGAAGATAGCATTCTGTTGCGATGGCTTGTTATAAACTTGCGATGGCTTGCGATAAGAGACATTTAAATGAATTAAATAATTTTTTTATTATATAAAAAATGATAAGTACTGAGCGATTAAGAGTTACTGAGAACCCAGAGTATGATATTGGTATTGAAAAAGTTGATTTTTTTGAGTACCTTCCAACCAATCTCGATTTAAATTCTTCAGGCACGATTACTTTTGAGATTGACTGTCAATCGATTCAAACAGTACCATCAGAGGCTTACATTCTTATTGAAGGAGTGTTGAAAAAGAGCGATGGAACCTTTTACGATGCTAAAGACAACATTGCACTGGTGAACAACGCTTTGATGTATTTGTTTAATGATGTGACTTATGACTTGTCGGGAGAGCAAGTGGAAAGAGTGATGTATCCAGGTCCAGCCACCACCATACTTGGATTGATGAAATATCCTTATGGATTTCAGTTTGCTGATGGATTAAAACAGATGTGGTATATGGATACGTCAAATCTTGTTGGAAATTCAGGATTCAATGTTAGACGAGACCACTTGTTTGCAGACACTACATCCGTTGGAGCTTTTTCGTTTAAAATTCCGTTGAAGCACATTTTTGGATTTTGCGAAACCTATGACAAAGTTGTTTATGGGTTTAGGCATACCATCACCTTTACAAAGAAAGAATGTGATGATGCGATTTATAGAGCGGAGAGCGTTAGTGCAGGAATGATCAACCTTAAAAAATTCAGACTTTATATGCCTCGCGTTGAATTAGATATTTCGAAAAAGACTGAATTCATGAATTTAATGGCTCAAAAAATTCCCATTCAATTGGCTTATAAATCAAACAAATGTGAAAGACAGCTTATTCCAGCCGGTCAAACAGAATTTACCTGGTCGCTTGGAAGAGTCACTGACAAAAGCATTCCAAGATTTATCTTGTTCGGACTTCAGACAAACAGAAATTCCAGTCAAACAGTTAATCCGTCACTATTCGACCATTGTGATGTTAGCAATTTTTACGTGACTGTTAATGAAATAAAGTATCCAAATTACAATTACGACTTGAATTTTGGAGAAAAGAGAGTGGTTATGGCTTATTCAGATGCGTTCTCTTTTGATGAAAAATATTACGGCACAAATGAACTTGTTTGTCAATCTGGGTTAAGCTTGCTTGAATATATAAAATTATATCCGTTGTTCTTTGTGGATATCAGCAAGCAAAAAGAAAGAGTGGCGTCGGAAACAGCTGAATTAGTGGTAAACCTTAAATTTCGAACTTCAACTATTGCAAATACAGTTATTTTTGCAGTGGTGATCTCTGACAAATTGCTTAAATTTGTTTCAGACGGAACCAACATGACTGCTGTTTATTAGTTTTTTATCTGAATAAAAATGGATAGCAAAACGTTAAAAGAATTGCGTGAATTAGGTAAAAGTCATGCGATAAAGGGTTACTCGGAAATGAAAAAGGATGAGCTTGTGAAAGCAATAAAAAACACAAGACCAGTCATTGGTGAACATTCTAAAGAATCATGATTTTTTGAATTGACTTAAAAAAAAATCTTGTTATAATAAAATGAGATATACAACATCGTATTTGAAAAATTTGTTGAATGAAAACGGCGTTAGTAAAACAGCAGATGATTTAATAACGTTGATGATGCTTGCGGTTGAAAATAATTTGATCAGTAAAGATGAGATTTTGGAAAGAGCAAAAGAAAAAAAAGTAAAGCCTCCTCCAAAAGAAAAAAAACCTGTTGATCCAAAATGGGAATGGCTTAGTTTTGTTAAGAAAAAACCCATCACTGTGAGAATAACCAACATTGAAACGGGTGAGGTGACTGAATACAAGTCTCTTTACAAAGCGATGGCAGGGACTGGACGTGGATGGAGATATTTAGAGCGTCGAGATGGAAAGGTGGATGATGGAATCAAGATTGAATTTTTAAATTCTGAAAAGCTTGAAAAACGTAAAAAGCAGCAAAATTGATTTTTTAACTTTTAACATGTTAAAAAATTGACTTAAATAAAATTCTTGGCATAAATAAAAAGATGGAAAGCATGCAAAAGGATGATCTTTTAAATGCTCTTGATGATAGCTTTGAGTCAACTTCTGATACGGCTAAATCAAAAAGTTTGCTTAAATTTCTAAAAAACATAAGAAAACTTCCAAAGGAACATCGAATCATTTTCAAAGAAATGGTTGAAGTAGCACCTTTTGAAGAAGTGATCAGAAATATAAAAAATGACATTTATCTGCGTAATAAATTCCTGATCGGAACAAATTGGAAACTAAATGCTAGCGGACGTAATAATTGTCGTAAAATCACTGAACATATTAGAGAGATTAAAAATATGTATTCACGTCTTTCCAAATAATTTTTTAATTCTTTTCACGGGAGAATTAAAAAAACGGTAAAAACTTTTCGAAGAAGAAAATATGCTGAAAGTGTGCCAAGATTTAAAAAAATTGAATTGACTTAAAGAAAATTTTAGTATAATAAAAATGAGTATCTATTCTTCAAAACCGGAATTAATTGCTAAAGAGCGAAAACTTGAATGCATCGAAAAAAATTTTCTTTCCCTTAATAAAATGGGTGATAAAACTGATGCTAAAAAGCAAAAAGCAAAAACTACCGCCAAAGAGCGAAAAATTGAAAGTGACATAAAGAAAAATCTTTCCGTAATAAAAATGGAAAGTAAAACTGTTAAAGATCGAAAAGTATCAATGGCATCATTAAGAAGAGATGCTAAAGAAAGAGCTATAAAAGACTATACCAGAATGACTAGGGAAGAGCTTGTTGAGGCTATTAAAACAACAAGACCCATCATTGGGTATGGTCCTGCTCCTCGTAGACGAACGACTGAGGCGAGACCTTTGCCTGTTAATGGTAGCCCTACAGTGGTTAGGTTTGTTCAACCACCTGTAAAAGTTTCTGTAAAACCGACAAAAGTAAGGTTTGTTGTTGGTTCTGAAAGACCTGTGCCTGCTCTAAGACCAAGGTCTAGCGACTTGATTTCATTCGAACCTTCTGCTCTCTTGCAAAATCGGGTGACAAGAGATGAACCCTCTATTCTTAACACACCGGTTATCGATTCAACAAACGTTATTACACCTAGACCGGTTCCAGCACCAAGACCTTCATTTTTTTCAAGTATGACGGCAGCTGCAAAAAGTGTGACGTCATATGTTGCAAATAAGTTTAATGATATTAAAGAATGGATAGATCCCTACGTTCCTGAAGTAGTCAAGAAGAAGGTAAGCAAATCAGTGGAACAAATCGATGAAAAGATAAAGTCTATCAAGTCACTTGTATTAAGAACAGTGTATAAACATCCCGAGTCAAAGCCTTATAAAATAAAATTCAAGTTGACTGAACATTCAGCGGAGCGTGCTGTTAGACAATTTTCTTATAGACCTTCTTCTTGTTATCAAGACCTTGCATCCTTTTTTAATTTGGTAAGAGAGTCTGCCATTCAAACCATGGAAGGAGAAAGGAATACAAAAGTAAGAATTATTTTAACGTGTGAAATGAAAAGTGTAAGTATCATCACTGGTGAAGAAGTGACTCGAGAAGCAACCTTTTTATCAAGATCAGAGATTATTCTAGCAGCTACGGATGTAAGAACGTTAATAAGCGAAATGGAAGAAAAAGTCTTGGAAAGTAGTGTTGAATACAATAAGTTGGGATCTAATTGTATCATGTCTAAGATTTTAAGAATGGACATTAACTTTACTGATTATGAACCTCTCAGCGGTTCTTCCTATATTGAGCTGTCTAAAGAGCTGAAAGACAAAAAGGCGATCATCAACATGAAAAACGATGACGATCAATGCTTTAAATGGTCGGTCACTCGAGCGTTGAATCTTAAAAATAGAGACAACGAAAGAATTGATGAAGACTTGATTAAAAAATCTGAAGAGCTGAATTGGGAAGGAATTGAACTTCCTGTAGATTATCATAAAATTGACGAGTTTGAGAAAAATAATCCAACTATGAGCATTAACGTCTTTGGGTATGAAAATAAAAAACCTTACCCTTTGCGAATATCTGAATTTGCTGATCGAAATCACTGTGTTGATTTGTTGTATATTACAAACGGAGACACAGAACATTATTGCGTGATTAAAAGTTTGAGTCGATTGTTATCTACGCAAACATCAAAAGGTAAAAGAAAACAACATTATTGCAGAAATTGCTTGCAAGGTTATGAGCTGGAAGAAAAGCTTCAAAAACACCAAGAAGACTGTTATGATAATGCACCAATGAGAATCGATCTTCCTGAAGAAGGGAAAAATATCCTTGAATTTAAAAACTACCAAAAGAGTATGAAAGTTCCATACGTCGTATATGCTGACTTTGAAAGTTTCACCAAGGCTGTTAACACTTGCACACCGAATTCGAAAGAGTCATACACTAAACAATATCAAAAGCATGTTCCGAGCTCCTTCTGCTATTACATCAAATGCTTTAACGACAAACTATACAAAGAAAAACCAGTCATGTACACAGCTGAAAGTGATGATGACGATGTAGCCCAAAAGTTCATAAATATGCTTGAAGCAGACCTTATAAAGATTTTCGACAAGATTGATTTAATAAAAAAGAGAGCGATGAATAAGGAGGATAAAAAGAATTTTGTGGCTGCAACTCTATGTCATATTTGCAATAAAGATCTTAACGGTGATAAAGTCTTAGACCATTGCCATTTGACTGGAAAGTATCGAGGAGCTGCTCATAACAAATGCAACTTGGATTATAAAATTCCAAAATTCATACCTGTCGTTTTTCACAATTTGTCTGGTTACGACGCTCATTTGTTTATTAAAAAATTAGGTGGGAAACTCAATTGCATACCCACCAATGAAGAAAAATATATCAGCTTCTCTAAACAAATCAAAGTGAGAGAATTCACTGATAAGAAAGGTAAACGTCGTGAAGTAAAGAAAGAGATAAGGTTTATTGACAGCATCAGATTCTTACCCTTCAGTTTAGACAAACTATCTAAAAATCTCACCGATAATCAGTGCAAAAACGTAGCTGAATATTTCCCCGAAAAGAAACAGTTTGATTTGGTAAGGAAAAAAGGCATTTACCCTTATGACTGGGTGGACTCGATTGATAAGTTTTCAGAGACGCAATTACCTCCTATTGAAGCATTCCATTCAAAACTGAAAGATGAATCAGCAAAAGATGAAGACTATGCGCATGCGAAAAACGTTTGGGATGTATTTTGCTGTAAAACCTTTAAAGACTATCATGAACTGTACAACAATTCTGACGTGCTGATACTTGCAGACATTTTTGAAGATTTCAGAGACACTTGCTTGAAACATTACGGTCTTGATCCACTTTGGTATTACACCTCTCCTGGTTTGGCTTGGGACGCTATGCTAAAGATAACTAAAATTAAATTGGAACTGTTAACCGATAATAATATGCTCAACATGATACGAAAAGGTGTACGTGGTGGAATCAGTATGATCTCCAATCGATATGGAACTGCTAATAACAAATACATGAGCGATTCCTATGATCCTTCACAACCATCGAAATTCATTCAGTACTTGGATGCTAACAATTTGTATGGATGGGCTATGTGCAAACCTCTTCCTGTTAGAGGATTTAGATGGATGACTGAAGATGAACTTTTAAATTGGAAATCTATACCTTGCATTCTCGAAGTGGACTTGGATTATCCTGAAAGTCTTCACGATTTACATAATGACTATCCTTTAGCCCCTGAAAGAATGACCATTGAAAAAGTAGATAAGCTTGTTCCCAATTTAAACAACAAAGCAAAATACGTCGTTCATCATGAAAATCTAAAACTCTATGAACGGATGGGATTAGTCATCACAAAAATTCATCGTGGCATCACCTTTGAAGAAGAACCTTTTATGAAAAAATACATTGACCTCAACACTGGATTAAGAGCAAAAGCTGAAAATGAATCTGATAAAGAATTTTTCAAACTCATGAACAACTCCGTCTTTGGGAAGACCATGGAGAATATTCTAAAACGAGTTGATGTTAGACTCGTTACTACGAAAAAAGATGCTCTAAAATTATTCAAAAGCCCTAGATATGATCGAAACACCATTTTTGATGAAAACCTAATCGCGGTTCACATGAAAAGAACAAGTGTCTTTTACGACAAGCCTGTTTTCTTGGGAATGAGCATCCTTGACATCAGCAAAACTCTCATGTTTCAGCAGCACTACGACTACATGAAGCCTAAATACGGAGATCGCGCTAAATTACTCATGACTGACACTGACTCGCTCTTTTACAAAATAGAAACGGAAGATTTTTATCAAGACATTGCTGATGACGTACTTGAAAAATTTGACACAAGCGACTTTCCTAAAGATCATCCCGCCATTCAAAACACTGGGCTCAAAGTGGGTTTAAACAAAAAAGTTATCGGAATGTTCAAGGACGAGACTGCTGGCAAACAAATTAAAGAGTTTGTTGGACTTCGACCTAAACTCTACTCCTATGAGGTCTTTAATGAAATAAAAGAACACAAAAAATGCAAAGGCATTCAGAAATGCGTTGCTGAAAATCGCATCACTCATCAAGATTATAAAGACTGCTTAATGAACAAGACAGAAAAGCTCACCACCATGAACGTTATCCGTTCCCATCTTCACAATGTCTACACTGAAGAAATAAACAAAGTCGCACTCAGCGCTAACGACGACAAAAGATTCATCTTAGAAGACGGTATTCACACCTTGGCTATTGGACACTACAAACTAAAACCTTCTTTTACATTTATGGATTATGATCAAGTATTTGCTCTGGAATAGCTTACAGCAATTTTTACTACTTATTTACTCATTCTAGATTAATAGCTTCAACTATAGCGACATATCAATGCGTCAGAACCGCCTTTTACCTATATATTACTAGGATCAATGTCCCAGAAATACGATGAATCACACTTTTACATTTTAATTACACAACCACATCTACAATTCCTTAAGTATAGGAAAAGTATCAATGCGCCAGAATCCGCAATTCCTAGTAGTTCTATAATTACTAAAATTTTACCTTAATTTTATGTTCTTCTAGATCTTTAAGTTTTGGCTGTAACAGCAGTAATTCCTGCTCCTTCTCAAATAATAGATGAGATGTTCTTAGAAGTTCCTTAAAATACAATGTTATTTATGATTTTTACAATAAAGGTATGAATATTACAATAATTTTCATGTATCACATACATTTAAAGGAAAAAGTATTAAAAAAATTTTTCACTATAATTTACGAATAACATTAATTTACAAGATTAAAACATACCATATATATCAGTGCATAAATCAACAGTTTTAAGTTTTATAACCAATATATAAATCAAGATGTTTTTTCAATAAATACATTTGTCTTCTTAATTCTTAAGGAACATCTTTGAGCCATTATTAATGGGTTAAAGTCTCGACTTATACACAAGTATATATGGACAAAATGGTGTAGTAGCTTGTGTAAAATTGCAATATTATTCTTAGTACCTTTTGTTGCTTAGCTGCAATATTTCGACTCTCATCTTTTGCTGACTTGCATTTCTTTAGTTTGTATTGTAACTGTTTGCATTTCTCTTCCAACTCACTGAAAAATCAAACTACTGTTTAAGCCAAACTTATCTAACTTTAAAGTTTTTATTACTAATAAAGATAAAAAACAAAAACATCCAGCATTTACAGCTTACAAAATCTTTGCAAGACAATCTTGCTCTCTTGCAGATGCTTGTAACTTGACCAGTCTTTGAAAATATAAAAACAATTGCAAGAATACTTCATAATTTGATAACAACCAGGATTATGTTAAGCATTGTTAAAGAAATAAAAAACTTCTTTTAAAAATTTCTTTTATTCATTAACACAATTTACATCCTAGCTATGATTTTCAAAGAAAACAAACCAGCATTTATAAAAAGATCTAAAAAAAAGACCTATAAGCTTGTAACTACATACAATTTAAAGGAAAATTAAGTGATGCTATTGCTATTAAAATAAAATTAAAAAAAAAAAAAAAAAAAAAATCACCTATGTTCTTCACAAGTTACAGTCAGACTCTGCTTCTTTTCTTTTAATGAAAGGTCTGTGAGTGCAATCTGCTCTCTCTGGGGGCAAAATTTCACCAATTATGCACATTACATAAAAAGCATACTAAGTAAATGAGTAACAATATACTTTAGCACATTATCTTTTTAGTTTACTACATGAAGCAGAACATTAGCATGCATAGGCCACTGATTGTATAAATTAAAAAGATTTTTTCCCCATTGAACAGATAAATATTTTTCTCATAAAAACTTTTGACCAATAAAATTATTAAAGTTAATCTTATTTAATCCAGGTATTGCATACACAATTCATTTATCAACTTGCAGAAAGTAAAAATGGAAACAAAAAAGAAATACAAATACAAAAAAACAAAATAAAAAATAAAAAGAATAAACCATAACATCTTACCAGCACTTCTATTTCACGCTGAAGACCTTCAGATTTTTGTACATTTCCAAATAACCTTCTATTTCTAAGACAATGTAGATCACATTTATGTCTTTCATAAAGTAGCTGAATATGCAGAAGGTGTATTTGTGTCTGTAATATTTTTAACTCATCAATGGGAGTTGTACCTAGATTGAAATGAACTGATATAAAATAATGTTAAGAAGTCTCAAAAAGTGGTTAAAATAATAAAAACAAAAAAATTACACCATAAGAACTCTCATGTTTTGGTAGGATCGAAGAAAGAAATTCAAACTATAAGAATAGATAAGGAGGGTTAAAATAGGAGAGACAACTAGTGGTTAAACCATTCCTTTTGCTCTGTTAAACATTTTTCAACATAACTCTAAGAAAAAAGTTTAACAGTTCATAGATTACAGTACTATTATTTCCTAGTTTATTTTTTTAAAGTTTTTTTAAATGGAACTGTCTTTCACAAATAATCTATTTAAGAAAAAATTTTTGTAACTGCTCTATAATATAAGTTTCTTTATTACACATATAAAGATTGAAAATGTACATAAAATAGATAGTTAACGCTTCACTATTTGCATGTAATATAAACTGCACATATACTGCTCAAAAGCAGTACTAGTCAATAATAACTCTATAAATAGCTTTACTTTTTATAACCTAAGACAGTGAGCTTTCAAATCAAATTGTCAAATCAAAAATATTTACAAACTTTTAACCTTCTAACGATTAATACTGTGATATTTTTGTATGAAGCATTTATTTGTGTTTGTAAGTTAAGGCTTAAAGTTAAGTTAAAGTTTGGAGAATTTACTTACAAAAATGTTAGAAAAGTTGAAGTTTCTAATTTATTATAAAAACACTATTAAAGACAATGTTAAACATTAACTTAATAATTCTGTTTATTAGCCTGTTTTTATCATACTTCATTAGAGCAAATCTGTGAAAAAAAGTCATGACATATTTTGGGTCACACTTCAAAAAAACTAACTAACAATTGAACCAAAAGTTCAAGTAAAAAAACAAAAATATTGTTAGAAACAGATTTTGTTCTTCTATAAGAAGTTGTAAAAAATAGTTTAACTTATTGTCTGTTTTTTTCAAAATAAAAATAATAAAAATATATTGGGACTGCCTTTGACAAAATTGATATTTTGGGAATAGTGAGGTTTTGAAAGAAAAAAAATTTAATACTACTTTGTGCAGAATAAAATATCATTTCTTGTGATATATTGTTTTTCACAGAAGTAATAATGTAAAAGAAAAACTTTTGTAAAAATGTGTTATTTTTTTGGGTTGAATGGGTAACGACCCATTTTATTAACAACTATTTATTAACTTTAGATATGCCTTCCAGCTCACTCTTCATAATATCTTACAACTAAGGATGCGCCGAACTCAATTTTTGCCGAACACCGAATCTGAACATTTGGCCATGAAATTTTACCAAACACTGAACAGTTCGGCAACAGAACTATTACTATTTTTGAATAAAAACTTTAGTTTAGAAAAATTGTATTATTAAACATTTAAAGTGTTTGTTAAAACATTAGTAAGGGTTTAAAAATTTTGTTTGAAAAATAATAAAGTAACTTTGAAAAGTTAATTTATTATTGGATAATTGTTTATGGTGTAAAGAAAATAAATATTAACATTTTTATTTATAGTGTAAATAAAAATGTTAACGATTTTTTTTTGAAAAAATAATTAATACAATTATTAAAGTTAGGTAATATAAATAAATGTATAACATTTAACATATAGGATAAAATAACATAATATGTAACATGTTGGTTATATTTTAAGATATATTTATTTTTGGTTGAACTTCTTTTTTATAATTTAGTAATAATATTTTAATCTTGCAAAAGTATAAAACAATGTCTTGTGAGAAAATATCTTTTAAAAGTAAGTGTGGAAATATTTTGAAGTTTCTAAGAAAGACATTCATTTTTGTATCTGCCTACCTCTCCAGAGGTGGGAATTGTCCAAAAACTTTTACCACTAGTGCAATTAGGTGCCATTTTAAAAAAAGCACCTTGTAGAGTATATATTGACTAAAAAAGAGTCTGATAAAAATTTTTTTTTGTTAAAACATCAACCGTTTCTACATCAAGTGATTCGGAAATAAAAAAAAATAACATTAGTAGAGAGTATTGATAAAAAAAGGTTGTGGGATGTTAAAGACCATAGAGCAATCAAGATTCACAATCGCATTGGAGAAATGATGGTGTTGGATATTCAACCATACACAATTGTAGAAGATCTTGGTTTTAAAAAACTAATTGAAGAGATATGCCCTAATTACCAAATATCCAGTAGGAGTTACTTTAGTGAAAATATTTTTCCACAAATATATGGTAATCTGTTTAATTCAATCAAGAATAATATATCTGCAACCTGGTATATCTCTCATAGAAAAATTTAAAAAAAAAAATTAATAACCAAAAAAAAAAGTTTTTTAAATTTTGTTACAAAATAAAACTTTGTTTATTTTGTTTTCTCTTTCATTGCAAGTCTCAAAAAAAAAAGCTTCGAAAAGTCATTCTCAATAGCTGTGTTCAAGGTTAGTTTAGTTTTGTGTAATAGACACTAACACAAAGTATAATTTATCTGAGGTTGTATTCAGTTATTATTAAAAAAAATTTAGTTCAAAAAATATTTTTTGATTATATTAAAATTTTTTTATTTTTATTTTTGGATAAAATATTTTAACCATCTGATTATAAGTACTTTAAAATACGAGATTTTTAACAAAAAATAAAAATACAAGATTTTTAACAAAAATTCTTAAAAATAAACTTAAACACTACTTATAAACTAATTAGTGATGACCATTTATTTATGAATAAATACATATTTACATCATACTTGATCAATTTGATAACAAAAACTTTTTTACAGCAACATTAGTGTAGCAAATAAATATTAGAATACTGCTTAACAAAATTCTGCTATGGAACTAGTAAATCAAGATAAGACAGAAAAAGAAAAAAAAAACTGGAATTTCATATAAAACAGTGCCCACTATCAAAAAACATAATATGACTGGAACAATTGCCAATACTTGTAGAAGAGACCAAAAAAGAAAAACATCTAAAGCTATTTATAAAAGTAGCATCAATCTATGTTAAAAAAAAGGTTTAATGCAGTCCAAAAAAAAAAGCAGACAAATCTAAATTTCTTAAACTTAAATTTCAGGACATATTTAAATGTATTTTATGCTGTTTTTCCTAATTTTTTTTAATGATTTACATCTTATTATTCTTATCAGTAATAATAATCAATATAATCCCAGACTTACACTTTATAAAATTCTTCTGAGGATATCTTTACCACTTTATACTAATTTAACATTTTTTAGAGATTTATGAGTAAGTTTATGAGTTAAAATTCACAGAATATTAGTTGGAATAATCAGTTTACTGGACACTGCAAAACTATTAAAGTAGCAAAGGTAAACTATTGATAAGCTGCATTTAAAATACACCTCTTAAATAGACATTCTTTTAATGTTACATCTTGTGTGAATCAGGTTATGAGATTTAAAATACACATCTTAAATAGACATTCTTTTAATGTTACATCTTGTGTGAATCAGGTTATGAGATTTCCTACTATTTGAAAAGCCTGGAGTTGATACTTTCCACAACCACCAAAATGACTCTCTTATGCATTGTTGGTTATGTGGTTAGAAGGAATAATAAGAAAGACACCTTCCTAAATCAGACATCTTTTTAGCTAGCTAGCACATTTGTAACATACTATTTGTGCTCCAAGTATAAAATAAAAATATGCAATTGCTAAGAAAATCTGGACTCTGAAAAAAGCATGTTGGCTTTATAGTCACAGAATACAATTCTACTATGAATGGCCATTCAGTAAAAATTACTATGAAAAAAAAAAAACAACGTTTTTATTCTTTATTCCAATGGAATGAAAAAATCAGTGCTGTATACTTTCATTTTGATATGAGAAGCAGAACAACAAAGAAAAAAGATCAACTTATGCTCCATGAAACTTATAATTGTACTTTTTTAAAACTTTTTTTTTACTTGATGATAAACATAAAAAATTAAAATGCAACATTTTTGACATAAGTACAGGAAAGTCTTTTTAACTAGCATAATCTGATCCATTTTTTGACTTCTAACAATAACTTTCTAGTTAGATTACTTTTAATGAACACTTACAATTTATCATAGAATATTCAAACTGAAAAACATTTTAATTTGAGAACTAAGATATCATGATTGAAATAATAAAACAAAAGTCGTTTCTTATTTTACTTTAAAGCTCCTTAAAAAAAGATTTTTCTGATATTTTTTTTAATTTGAAAAAAATATTAGTTTAAATAATACACATACCACCAAAATGAGTCCAATCAGTTTCTAACTGACTTGTCAAAGGTATTCTAAAAACAAACAATATTAACTAATAAAAAAAACAATACAGTTTAAGAAAAACAAAGCATTCACTATCATAATCCTCTTTAACACTGTTTAAATTTCAACTCACACCTGTTTAGCTCATAAAAATGCACATCAGCTCCATATTGAATAAAGTCATCAAGTAAACTCAAAGGACTTCTAACTCTACAAGTATGCCTGCAAGGAATTTCTGCAGCATCAGAGTCATTTCTAGGTGGTCTAATAGTAAGTTCCATGAACATATCCTTTATAGCAGAAAATAATGGCATACTTGATGGTACATCACTAACTGAGATTATTGTTTGACTTGTGTCTTTATCAGCAACATCCAATGATAAATGTTTTTTTGAATCTGGAATAATATTTGATTCCTCTTTTAATTTCTTTTCCAATAATGGTGATAAAACAACATTATTTGAGTTAAATATAAATTGTTGATTACCTTGAACCATTGGACTTACCGGGGCTGATTGAACTGAGAGTTGATCTAATATACTAAGGCTTAATGTTTTTGAAAGATCTTTCTTAACCTTTGAGACTTCTGTAGAACAAGGTCTTTTCTGATATGACTTTGCACTACTACATCTATGAGGAGATCCTTGAGTACAGGTATTATGATCTAAAGGAGTAGAATGGGTTGTAGTATTTGACATACACATTTTAAGTTTGGCTTTCTGAACATTTTCTGCACTTTTGGTTTTTGAAATAGGAGAATCTCTAGATGACATTGTTTCACCAGAAGATTTACGTTCAGGATTTTCATTAAGGTTTTGAATGCTGTTAACGGATTCATTTTCAAAGTTCAAAGTTTTAAAGCTATTCATTAAATATAATTGATCATGCCCACTGTTACTTGGAGACATTGGTCTAGAAGAAGCAGGAGTTGATAAACCACATACTTCTGATGGATTGCAAAGAGATATTTGACTGGTGCTTTTGGATCTATCAAGCAAAGCTACACTTTGCTGCAGATCTTGGGTATAAGAAACTTGAAGTTTTTGTAGGATTGATTGGTGGCTCTGAAGAATCATATGTTTAGTTGGAATTTTTTCATCTTTTTTTGGTGTTATTTGTTGATTCATCTCAGATTGCAGCAATGGCTGATTCAAGTTATATTGAGATGTAAAATCTCTTGATTTGTGTTGTATTGACTCATCATTCTGCTTCATATCAACAATGTATGTTGCTTCTTTAATAGCATCAACAGGATCAAGTGATATCTTGGCACATTCTGCAATAACATCATGTGGTTGGTTAATTTTCCACCTATAAAATATTGATTCTACCAAAATAGCTGTTTTTTTCAATTTGTGTACGTTTATATTGTCTAGTATTTACTTATTCTTCGATTTGGAATTTTGAAAAAAACAAAGAAGATTTAATCTGAAAATGTTTTGACTTAAAATTGTCAGCTTTAATTTCAATCAGTTGAATGGATCCAAATACTTTAAAAAAAAAAAAAATTTTTTGAAAAAAAAAACAAATACTTTTCAATCCTTGTTTCAGATTTTCTTGTCTCTGTTATTAAATCTGGATGAAACTTCACAAATTCAAACATGGGCTAGAGAGAAAAAGTATATTGATTTAATTGTTAATTTATACACAATATTACAAATAAAGTACGAATTGAAAAAAAATTGTAGGAAATTTTAAGATACATTTTTATCTGCAGTCAGTAGAGTTGAAGCACTTGATATTTTTTTTTTAACCACTTATTCATTTTAACCATTTAACCATTTATAACCATATATTAATATTATTTTCCTTTTTTTTTGAATAAAAAGTCTGATTATACTAACTTTTTTTCATTCTTTATTAAGATCTGAATTTTTTGCAATGGAAATTAAACAATATTTTGAGCTTCAATTATTAACAAACTGTCTGAACTGTTCTAAAATCAAAAGATATACAATAAGCTGGGATTTTTTGGAAAAAGTAATTTGGTCAAATGAAAGCAAATTCAAAGTGTCTTAAAAATGTCAACTCTAAGTGTGATGCAAGTCAGACAGCACCTGAGTGAACAAGTTTAGCAGCAAGCTGAACATGAAAGAGGTTATGTGACAATATGGGACTGCTTGGGTGCTTCTGATACAGAAAATTTAGTTTTTTATTGATAGAAAATGGACCAATATGTCTACAAAGACATTCTCAAACAAAATTTAATCAATAAAAAATAATAGTAGTCAGCATTTGAATCCAACCTTTTGCTTTTCAGCACAACACTTAAGGCCACTGCAGGAAGTGTTAAAAACTGGTTGTCAGAAAACATCAAAAAGGTTCTTGAATGGCCTGGTCATCTCCAAATTTTAATTGAAAACCTGTATGATTATTTGGATCAATACAACAAAATATTTTGGATTCAAGACAGCAAAATGAGCCATCTAAATGATGTCAAGCCTGTCATCAAAAAAGGAAATGGAATACTATATTAATCGAAGTGACCAAATCATTGGGTGATTCTGTATCACAATACTTGCAAGCAGTTCAGGAAACAAGAGATCTAACAAAGATATTTACTGCGTAACCAAAATTCCAATTAAAAGTATATAAACAAGGAAAGCTAAAAAATAGAAAGAAAAATAAAAAAATCAATGCCTGTCTTCTTACAAATAATGCATTAATAAAATAGGTGCCATTGTTTTATGAAGGGTGTCATTTGATGGGTCGGTATTTTTTCATTTTTAATTTTCATTATTTTATTGAGACGGTCATTTTTTTTATTAAGATGATCAGTATTTTAACTAAATGTTTAGTATTACATATTAGCTGTCAGTTAATTTAACTACCAGATTATAATTAAATGGTCAATAAATTAACCAAATGTTCAGTTATTTAATTAAAATGATATGTATCATAAATAAAATGATCAGTAACTTAAGTAAAATGATCTGTAGTTTAATTAAAGTAATATGAACTTCAACTGAAATAATTTAGTAAAAACTAGAAATAAGACTGCCATTTCCATCTGAGTACCAGAATAGAAGTCCTCTAGTGAAGAAAATGACACAATAGAAGAGCAAGCATAATTGAAAGCAAGGAAACAAAAATGTGAGTGAATAAGAGGTAAAACATACCTATGCATTAGAGATGGTTGCAAAATGGTCAAATGAATATATAAAAAACATAAAAAAATACACCCAAGAACCAACAATTATTAAATTTGTGGAAAAAAGATTATAAATGGGCCAAAACCAATAAATCAATACCATCCAAGCAAAAAAAATTAATCAATTGAATATTATTTTTTTGCGAATGATGAAATAAAAATTATTCAGACAGAAATAGATTACATCAAACAAATGAAATGGAGGTCTTTTGATCTTTTCAAATAAAAAGCTTTTAAAGTTTGGACCTTAACTAAGATCAACAATCAAGAAAATTGGTTACAATCTCTGTAGTTGTCCAGATTTATTTAAGAAATTTGTGTGCAAACATATTTTTGGTTTTGCAACTTGAATGAAGTATTGTTAACTCCCACTGGCAGCAAATGACATTCATATTTGTAAAAAAAGAAAAGACAAACAGAATTCTAACTCATATTTAGTTTGTTAATGTCTGTATTTTATTTTTATTGTTTTCTATGGAATTCTCCTCTTTGAGTTTCTTTTATTTGTGTCCTGAAAACACATTTTGAAAACATCAAAAACTAGCTTAGAGCAAAAAAGTTAAAGGTGACAGAAACCTGAAAAATAATACAGACATATTTATTGCAAAGGCCAGTTACCTAGATAAAAATTAACCCACAGAGTGTGTTAAGGTAGCGCACTACAGTGACTATTATTTATTGATCAGCAACCAAAAAAGTTGCATAGCAATAATCAAATTCATGACAACACAAATAAACAAAGTCATTACAAAATATATTAACATATAACTATTAAAATATGACTGGTTACAAGATAGTGGTATCTTAAATATCAGATAGTTATATCTTAAAATATATTTAAAAAAAAAACAATTTTTTTTTGTATAATTGAAAAATTTTTTAACTTACTCTAACAACTGTCTGAAATGCAATGTCATTTTTGCGCTCACCAAAACATGACTTCATATATGAGGTGAAGTTATTTGGGTACATGGTATAAAGTCGATGAAAAAATATATATAAGCCAATTCGTAAATGAAGAATAAATATTTCAGGAATATTTCCTAGAACAAGAAGATAAAAAAAGAAATTATATATTAGATGTTCCACCCCATAGCATTTATCAAGTTTAAACAAGTCTCATTTAAGAAGTAATTTTAAGGAATATTTATTTATCTTAAAACTTAAGTACAAAATATAAATTAAAATTGTTGTAAAGTACTTTAACTAGATCTATTCTAATCTATTCTAACCTCTTTTTCTTTTTCTATAATCTATTCTAACTAAATCTAATAAAACAACGTATAACAAATAATCTATAAGAAATAATGCATAACAAATAATGTATAAGAACTAATGTATAAGAAATAATGTATAAGAAATAATGTATAAGAAATAGCAACTAAAAGTATTTTTAAAGGACATGTTTTAGTAGTGATAGATTATTAGACATATTTTAATTTTGAGAAATTCTACCTGACTTATTAACTAATATTCCAGATGTTCTGACAAACACTTCTAACACATCACCAAGATGTGGACTGATAGCAGCAGGTACAGAAGGAAGTAACGAGCAGAGTGTGATAATACCTGCCATTATGAAAACAACACCATTATCAGTCTAAAAACAATTAATTGACAAAACTTTGGCATATGCTGGTCAACTTGTACAACTTAACCTTAAAAAAAAGTCAAAGTTTATAAACTTAATATTTTGCCACCTAAAATTTTGTAAAGCTCAAATTTTTAAAATTAAAAAATCAGAATTTTTTCACATAAAAATTAATGACAACAAGAAGTATACAGGATATAATTTTTGTAAAAGAACAAGTTTTAGATATTTTTTATCATTAAAAATGAAAGTAAAAATAAAAAAAAAAAAAGCCTAAAAAGCATTAAAATTTCTTTAACTAAAATGCTATATACTTTAAAATTTCTTTATTAATTATATCATATTAAAATTTTGGATTTAATTTATAGAAATTAAAATCTATTTGTTATTAGAACACAAAATTATTGCACCAATCTGAATCCCTTCATTGATAAAATTGGCTATCAATTAGTCATAAACTCAAAACAATTAGATTTTCAAAACAAGCTATGTTTTATAATTGGTCAAATAAGGGCATGTGGTTCTGGAAGAACAACTGACAAAGATTGCTTTCCTAAACTTTGGTAAATAATTACTACTTTTAATCTCTATGTCATCAGGGTGTGTTGATTTTTAAGGTAAAATGAACTTTTTCAAATTTCGAAAAAAGAGTAGTAAAAAAATATGACTTTGCCATTTTTTAAGAAAAGTGATATTTTCAAAAATGAAATCATTTTAGTGCTAGCTTGGTAAATTTTGATTCTTAATTCACTTATTTTGGTTATTACCAATAATTTGCAAATTCTCATTTTTTTCTTTAAAAAGTAATTAATACGTCATAATCGGACCAAAAGGAAAGCTCTGGAAACAGTTTGACATAAAAATGTCAAAAAGAACAAGGAATGCATTATCTATTAAAATGAGTAATCTTGTAGGAAGTGGAAAAGAACTTTATACATCTGAGCTTCCAACAGTTAGAGATATGCTAAGATATGGTATATTTTTAAGAGAAATTAATGATAAAAATGTTAGGAACTATACTGTAGATCATCTAGTTGCCAATATGTTCCGCTTTACATGGCCAATGGTTGAAAGCAGATGCACTTTTTACATATCCTGTTGTCATTCATGAAAAAACAATTTTCAAAAAACAGAATATATGGAAAAAATTCATATAAAGTGTCAATGTAAGAGAGATGAAAAAATACTGATTTTAGAGCTTCAGTTCATCCACTCTTAGAGGACTAAAATTGGCAGTTTTGGAACTTTCCATATTGGTGGTGTAGATAGGAAAGAATCCAAAAAAATTAAAATAAAACAACAAAAACAAAGAACAATGAAAACAAATAAAGAACAAAAGGTAACTATTTAAGTAGAAAGCTTGAAAAACTTTATCACATACTCAAACATGTATATATGTATATATATGTATATGTATATTTATATAAGTATATGTATATGTACATTTATATAAGTATATGTATATGTATATGTATATGTATATGTATATGTATATGTATATGTATATATGTATATATCTATCTATCTATCTATCTATATATATACAAGCCTGATATATATATATATATCAGGCTTGGTCGGGAAAGGCGTGCGATTGCACTCTGATCTTGACCACGCATACAAAATTTAATTGCGACAATTTGCCCACGGCTTCATAGATGTTTTGAGAACATTCAAGTATGTTTCCATGTTTGTCCGCATAACAAAAAGTTTTAAAAATACACGCAAAAAAAATAACTTTAATCTTTACTAATTAAATGATTTTATATTGGCGAATGCTTTAAAAAGATTCGCTAATATAAATTTGTTTTATTTTAATACGTTGACTTATTGTTGGAGCCACACACACACAGTTGTTTAAAAGATTTAATAAAATGGCAGTCTATAAACTTTTTAATAACATATTTTGATCTATATTATTAAAAAGTTTTATATATACAGCATATAATATATACATATATTAGCTTATACGCTGCCTTTTTATTAAATTCAACTTATTTATGTAATCATATAACAAGAATATGACAATCTAAGATATCATATATATAATGCTATATATGTTATGTATGTATAATATATATATATATATATATATATATATATATATATATATATATATATATATATATATATATATATATATATATATATAACAGTAGACAATATTGTTTCGTCCTTCAGGGCTCTTTAGTAATGTACATAAATATAAAATTATGTAAGATAAACATTTTATAATAAATTGTTTATCCGTCCGATTCAGATATAGAACTTATATCTTCACTGGTGCAGCTTTCTTCGCTACTATAATCAGTGGCAATGCTAGCATTAGCTTAATCAAAGCAAAAAACTCTTCGCTTATCTAAGAAAATATCCACAGCGCGACTTAAAATATCATCGCGTTCTTGTTGAATGAAATTCGTGTCATTCCCTGCTATGATTATAGAGTCTTCCATTATTGAGTGGTTCATCTTTAAACGCCTATCAGTCAAAATACTGAAAACGCGTTCGATAGCTGAATTAGAACCAGCAATAGACATCAGAAGTTCAACTAAAAGACTCAAGTTTGGAAATTTAATTTTATGATTAAGAAAAATATTCTGCCATATTTGCAATGGTGTGAGTGCAATGGTGTACTGCGCATTTATTACTAGTTTTGCAGCTCTCCATTCCGAAAGAACCATTTTAAAATCCATTCCTAATTTTTCTAGAGGGTAAAAAAATTTGTTTAGTAATAAAGATATGCTGGCATCACCATACATGCTGTCTGCTGTCCATACTTGCAGATCTAACCAATCCATTGATTCGAATATGGGATTTAACAGCGAACTAAATCTATCGTTTATCAATGGCAGAATGATTTCAATTGCTAATTTTCTTACTTTAATGGCAGAATGAATACATTCAAAGTTAAGATTAGCCATATTGTTGAGTTCAATCTCAACAAACTCTGGGCTTGATTTTTTCAATTCGTTACCTTCTTTGAAATACGAAGAAACAAGATTGGTTGAACCATCTTTTTCATTGATTATAAACTTGAGCAAATATGAATCAATAATATTATCAATATCTTCATTGCTTAATTCCGCTAGCTTGCCTTTGTTTTATCCACCGCTGGTTTTAACTCATTCACCATTAACATTTGTTTTTCAAAAACCAATGATAATGGGGATAACTTTTCTAAGATGTCCAAATAACTACAAACTGCGCATTTTAGTTTTCCAGAATTGCGAAATAAATTAAATATGGAAATGTAATATCTTTTACAGCATCTTTTATTGCTAATTCTAAACTTTTATCAGCCACATTCTATCTTTTTTTAATTGTGTTAACACGCCATTATAAATTCCAAAATTAACGCAAGCTCCGTCGGCTGTAGCACTTACAAGTTTGCATTTGTAAGCTGACGCAGTTAAAGGAACACTACCAGTTTCAATAAAAAATGCTATCAATAGCCTTTTTAATGGTATTGGCACCCATACCACCCAAACTGTTCATATAAAGTAAAGAAACTACAAAGCAGGCAGGGGTCCCCTCGCGTTCAACGCGCACAACAATCAACTCTTTTTCATCCTTTGTTTTTCTAGCCTGAGAACCATCGGGAAGAATGGAGAAAAAGTTTGCTTCATTGACAATTTTAGCAACTTTTTCTTTAATAGCACTGGCAATGCATGAGATATATTCACGTGCTAAAAATTAAATTAAAAAACAATAAAAATATTTTTCAAATTAAAAAATCAAATGGATAAATCAAAAGGATAAGACCATTCGGATGTAAAATCTTGAAAAAAAATTAAACTTTCATTATAATAGTAACGTAACTTTAATTTGATTTTTTCATTTGAATTGTTTTATCAAATTACGAAAAAGAAACTGAACCTAAAAATCAATAACCTGCTTTATTGTTGTCTTTTCCTTCTAAAAGGAGTACACCATTAAGTCTTTGGCATTTGATCAGTGTCTTGAAATGGCTATGTGGTATGCTTGGTTTTAGAGCCATTTCATAGGCTGTTCTAATCATCTTTAATAGCGGTTCACGGTTGTCTTGTGTAATAGGTAACGAGTTTTCCATATCGAGGTTAGCAACACAACTACTTCCAGGATCTTCTGAGTTATCATTATCAATCAGCACCGCTAACCCATGGCTTTGCTCTCTAAGATGGCGATCAACCTTTATTATTATCAAAGAAAAAATCACGGTTCAAATTAAGCAGTTCTCTAAAAAATTTATTCACTTAGTAATATAGTAAATTATAAGATAATAACAGTTAAAAGTTATATAATGGTAGGAAAATTATGTTTAAATTATTTCCTGGAGTCACAAATTAAGAACAAGCTAATTATTTTAATTTTACCTGATACTTTGTCACCACACAAGTTCCCTCCGTAAACGTTGTCAAAGAATTATTCGATATTCCTTTAACTAAAGCATCCGTTAAAATTTCAGTTTTGTTCCTAGCACAAATCTTACACCATATTTTGACAACTAAGCCATTTTCTTCCGTGTATCCAATAACTGATTCTTTCCCCCACGAAAGAAAAGTTTTTAAGTTCTTAGATATTGGTTTACTATCTTTAATTTTTTTTGCTTCAGATGTCATTCTTACAAATTTGTTATACTTAAACTTAAATTTACTTATTTCTGTTTTAAATACTAATTAATATAAAAATAATAAAAAAAAAAAAAAAGCCCACTCACTTTTCATAATCAGTGGTAAAGCAGTTCCGCTTCCTCCTAATAATTTATTTTTACCTTTTGAGTTTAATCATAAAAAAACGCTTTCATATAGTTTGACCTATTTAAAATTTGATTTTGGTTAGTAAAATAAAAAATAAAAATATAATTCATTTGGAATTTGTTTGGATACTGATCATTATAGACCGCTAATTCAGAGGTCTAGCACATTGCGGAATTCTTTTTAACATTTTTAAAGATACTGCTAAAAACAACGTTCTAACATTGTCATAGTAACTGAATGATTTAATTGTTTCTTTTGTTTGTCGTACTACAAAGAATTTTATGTAATATGTAAAAATAAACCTCAGGCCAACTACGCAAAGCGCGAAATGATTAAAAAAAGATTGACTTTTTTACTTATTAAATAAATCAACAAACGTTTGTTTATTAGAATCTTGTTGAAATAAATCAGAAGTACTCAAATAAAAGAAATTATACTAAATTCTTTGATAAATTGAATAACATTTGTTTCTTTATTAAACTATTAATAGTAAGTTTTTACTTTATATAAAAGAGTGTCGCTTAATTATAATTTAAACATAAAAGACGAAGTTTATTAATTATTCTAAACTTAATTTATAACAATTTAATCAGGCAGCTTTTAATTTTTGTAGTTGTCTCTTATCGGTCCAGTTAAACTTATTTGCGCTTGATTATTTTTTGAAATGTTCTCAAAACATCTATGAAGCCGTGGGCAAGTTGTCGCAACTAAATATTGTATGCGTGATCAAGATATATATATATATATTACTTATTTTAAAGCCAGATGAAACGTTCAATCAAATAGAACAAATAAATTGCATGCAGAGGAATGAATCCTTATCTCTTTTATTGCAAAATATTGAGCAAGTAAGTTTAAACTCTTAGTTGTATACACTTTAGTTTAAATACATATTAAAAATATAAACAATTTTTTTTTTCTTCAGGATTATGAGTATAGTAAAAATGTTCAAACAATTTGTATAAACAGTTGCTCTTCATCATTTAAAGATAACAGTGGTCAGAAAACGATCCAAGTTGATAATCAAATTCAATGTAAATCTTCTCTGAATCAAACATGTTCAATTTATAACACTATGAATATTGAAAATATTGCTCTGGCTAGTATGAGACAACAAACAAGTTCAAGAGAAACTGCTGAAATAGCTACAGCAGCTTTGATAGATGCAAAGATTATAAGCAAGAGTGATTGCCATCTTATTGTAGATCATAACAAGGTAAAAAGGGCTCAGGAAAAATTGGTAAAAGAATTAGACAATCAGTTTGAGGTAGACCTAGAAAAAAAACCCTGTTAAACAGTCAAAATCAATATCAAAATCTCATGGCTATAGGAGGAGATAGCACAAATGTCAATACTGGTTGGGCGGGCAGAGTCATGCAATGGGTAGAAAAAAAATTAAATAGAAGATTAGTTTAGATTGTTTGTGATTTACATACTGGTGAATTAGGGTTAAGACATTTAATTGAAAATTTAGATGGTCTAATGCTTTCTCATAATAAATGGTTTGGACCACAAGTGAGATTGAAAGCAACTGAGATTGAAATCAATACCAACTTTGTTAAAATAAATTTAGGTCCTCCTTTGATTTATCTCTGTCAGAAGATTGTTAATGATTTAAGCACTGAACAAAGTTATGCTTATCAAATTTGTCAAGCAATAAAGACTGGAGATCTGCCTATCAGGTTAGCAATGCTGCAAATCAGACCAGTCTGTCACAGTAGATGGCTAACAACAGCACTTCGATTTTACAGAATTTGGGTGTCTAATCATGGCCTTATTGGTACAAATCTTGATAATTTAAAAATAATTGTGAATTTTATTGTTAGTGTTTATATACCTAACTGATTTAATATTAAAGTTCATTCAAGTTGGGTTGAGGGACCTAGACATGTCTGGTATCAACTAGAGTTACTTAGAACTCAGAGTAAAAATGTTTTAGATATTGTTATGCCAACAATTAGACGATCAGCTTGGTATGCACATTCTGAAGCAATTTTAAAATCCATGCTTTGTAGCAAAAATGCAGAAGAAAGCAAAAAAAGCTGTAAACAGAATTCTTAACATACGAGGAATAGGAGATGAGCTACTCAAGTTGGAGATAGTAGTCTTAGAGTAGGAAGAACATCAGAAATAAATCCTAATGCTAAACAGCTATCAGACCTTATAGCATGGAATTTAAGTGAAACTGAGCCTTCACTTACCTGCACTCTTACCTCTGTCACAATCAAGGAGTTTGTAAACTATCCTATGGAAGTTTCTCACAGGAATTCTCATACGCAGTCAGTTGAAATATGTGTCAAATTGGTAACTGAAGCTGTAAGCCATGTTTACACACATGAGCGAAGAGAATCATATATACATGCTCAGCTTATAGGTAGACATTTAATGTCAAGAAATAGAAGCAAAAAAGATATTGCAACTCTCGTAAAACTGTAGGGAAGTAGATAAAGACCTTCAAAAATGTTTAAAAAGCTAAAAACTTCGAGCTTCATTGTTATATATACTTTTTTTTTTTTTTAACTCTTTTCCTATGCCTATGCATGGTGTACGTCATACACCATGCAAATTGATAAAAAAAATTATCAGTGCTATTCCATAAACAAATATAAATATAATGACTAATGTCTAAAATGACCAAAAAAGTGAAATATTGAAATCAAAATTTATCAAGCTAGCACTTGGAATTTAGTTTTTAAAGTTTCCCTGTAGTTTACTTATCGTAAACTTTTCCTACTCTTTTTTAATAATTGAAAAAAAAAAAAAAAAATTGACACACCCTACTATGTCATAGATCATAGGGTCATAGATATTAGGGTCATAGATCATAGATATTAGGATTATAGATCTTAAGATAGAGATTAAAAGTATTATTATTTTCTATCTCTATCTTAATATCTATGACATTAGGAAACCTCTGAAAAATTTATGAGTAGAATCTAAGCAAAAATAAATATTCAGCAATAAAGTGATGAGACCAATAATTGCTTTTCAATCAATTTTAGAAATAGCTAGTGAAACCTATGTTGTGCTGCCAACATTGGAACATTAAATCTGCTTTTGTTTGAGTAACCTTAGTTACCTTGGTAACCTTAGAAACCTAAGTTCATGTTAAAGCATATAGGCTGGGTGAATAAAAATGAGCAATTGCTTTTACTCAGTAATTGGTCAGCTTTACGTGAATAAAAACTTCAACAGTTTTCCTCATATTTTTGTTTTCGTAAAGGTAAGCAATTTACTCAGTCATTGCTCAATTTTACTTTAACAAAAACTTAAGAAAGTTGTTTAATTTTTATTCACGTAAAGCTGACTAATTACTGAGTAAAAGCAATTGCTCATTTTTATTCACCCGGCCTTATGAATTTAACTCTTTTACATAACTTTGTATGATTTTTGTGGAATCCAATACAAAATTTCAAAAACAAAAAAGCTCAGTTTTACTTATTGTCAAGAACATTGGAACTCTCTGAGGTGCAATGGCATCTAGATTTGCAATTATATCTGCAGAGTTTAGTAGACTTTGCTTAGAGACCAAAGACCTCTATTTTGTTGAACTGGGTTGGTATGAAATTTCACCAACTCTTCACAAAATACTGCATCATAGCAAATGGATTATCAAAGCTATAGAAAACTTTTAAGATGTTTTCACTCATGTTTTTTCATTCATGTTTTAATGTTCTTACATAGAAATAGAGGGCTAATTCTTAATTCCATCTTGCCAAGTTCTTCAACTTTCTCATTCATGTCTTTTTTGGATTGTTTAAATATTAAGAAAATTAGTCCAGAAATAAAAAAAAAATATTGTTAACTTAGTATTATTTCATTTGTTTCACTTTTTGTATCTGCATGGATACCTAGCAATTAATCAACTGTGTAACTGTCAAGGAATTTGGTAAATAAACCATTGTAATCTATTACCATTAAACACTAGTGTTTAAACCTAATTAGACAATTTACAGTGGTTTTATTCAACTTTACAATTAATCATCTACTGAATCCCTTGAAGGGCCAAAACTCCTTTTACACACCTATTAAAGCTCAAAAGTTGTTGCTTGAGCTTTAATAGGTATTTGAAAAAAATTTTTGTAGTGCTGACATTAGAAAACTCTATTCAATTTTCATCACATACTTTGATTGAAATTGGATTGGGTATAGTGCTATTGAAATTAATATAGTGCATAAAATGAGTACTTTTTGACAAATTATGTTTAAAACCTTTGAATATTGAATGACACAAAATGCTTTATAAAAAAAGTTTACTGAATGAATCATAAGAAAGTTTCCTAATATAGTTTATGAACCATGATTATAAAACATGAGAGGATAGCTAAATGGAATACTATTTTCCAATTATTGCTTTAGCATGTCACAAATTGCAACTTTTGTAAATTAATATTTGACATTTATTTATTCTAACAAAACCAAACAATTTTTGAATAAAATTTTACTTGAATGTTATGTCTACCCTCATAAAGATGTTCTATGAACTTCCTTAGATCTGTTAGACATTCTGTTATTTAAAAGATAAGAACTGCCCTATGAACTCCTTTTGCAAACTACCTTTCAAAATTTAGTTATAAATAAAATTACTATAAAAATATCTCAATTTTAAAAGCTGATTTAAGTCATTGTTTTATGGTAAATACTTTAACATATCAACAAAATGCAATTAATTGTTTTCTATAAAGCAATAAACTTAAATTGAAATTGTCTTGAAACAATTCTGATATGGTTTAACCATAATGTTGCATAACACCGTCAATCTAGTGTACAAAAATTAAGAAAAATTGACAGCTTTATACTTTGGTCAGATTTAAATGATTTTATGTTTGATTTTAATCTTATTTGTACTTTGGACAATTTTACTTCCAAATTCAATTAAATCCAATGTCAAATTTCAAAGTCAAACATATAAAACATAAAGGAACAAAGTTCATCACACAGGTTCAATTTCAAAATAAATGCCAACAATTTCAAGATCCATCAATTTCAGATTCGACTATCTGTGCCTTAAAAAATTGTAGTTAAGAATATTGCCAACTTTAACATTTTTTGAAATTGGCTTGACATTTTACCATTATGTTTTTTTTGTCTGTTTGAAAAATTACATATCTCTTGTGTTTACAAGCCTACACTGACTACCATTTCCAAATTTGGAAAACTTTTTAATAGGAAAAAAAATTCCAAGAATGGTGTAAAATTAGTCTTTTAGTAATTCATTGACACTTTTCAACCAGAGTTTTTTACTATCAGCCTGAATAACCTGCCACTTTAATGCCAAAAATGTATAGACAAAATTGGTGTATACAATGATGAATAAAATAATTCTTTAAAAACCAAACTTATTAAAAAAAACAACAACTTTCAAATCAGTAAAATCATTTCACAAAACAGTTTAAATCGTTTTGAGAACTAAACAAGGCAATTACTCCAAAAAAATAAAACAAAACAGATTTTGAATTTTTTAAAACTACTCAAATTTTTCAGTTCTATAAAAGAATTTCTACTATTTTCATTATGAGTATATGAAAACAGCAGCAGCAATATTGCACATTCTATAAACCAAAAGACATTTGAATCCCTGTCCTTCAGTAATATCATATAAGAATGAATTTAACATTACTTTTCAAAAAAACGTTATTTATTTAGATATTATATGTATACAATATATCAGTTAGCTAGCTATTAGACTGGATACTTTTAGAAAACTGCTGTATTAAATGAAATGGTTAAGCCAATTCTGTGCTCATATGCTGCTTATACTCTCCTTACTAATCCCCTTACACCTTTAACTGCTAGTTTTATGCAGTAACAAAATTTATAGTTTTAACAAATTTACCTTCAAACACTTTAGAAATGTAGCAAAAAGTGGTGTTCCAACTAATCGATGTAACCAAGATGGCTAAAAAGAAGTGATGTAAACAATTTAATGCAAACTATTTACTTTAAAAGTAAACATAAGAAATCTACAAGGCTAAATCTGATTGACATTTAATAGGATTGTTAGAGACTTCTCAACCTTGTCACCTTTTGTTAGACTCATAAAAAAAAAAGCTTACAATGCAAAACATCTGATTGGAAGAAAAAAAAAGAGCCAAAACTCTGTTTTAGGTCATTGGGTATAGGATCTTACACTAACAAACCTATAGCCAGGCAAATCTTTTTCACTAACCCTATATCTAATATCAATCCACTACTTTAATATGTTTTGTCTTGTACTTTTAATCTTTTCTCACTCACAGCTGCAGCTCTGAAATATGAAAACAAGAACGTACCAAACCTCCGCAAGAAACAGAGAGTAGGATGAGCACACAATTTCCATGATAATATCAAGGTATGCCAAAGAATACTCAAAGATGTGACTATTTTTAAGACCTACAGTCAATGAAAAAAACTGGCCTACAAATTTTATGTGATTTTTTTACAAAAGCTCTAAGTAAAATTAAAAAAAAAAAAACATTTCATGAGCGATTTTATTAAACTACTGATATATATAAATATCATGCTTATATACACACAAATTCTTTTTTAACAACATTTTTAACGGTTTTTTTGTTTTCTTTAATGTATTTTCAATATACAGTACTGTGAATAAGTTTTAGCCCACCATAACTTTATAATTATTTTTGATTTTATCGTAAAAATATAAAGGACTTATAAAGTAAAAAAAAATCAGGTTTATAGACATATATATTACAAACAAAAATATCTAGAAATAATTTGATAAAATATGATACAAAAAGAAAGAACAATTAACACTTTGTATGTCCGCCTTTTGCGTTGATCACAGCAGTGAATCTCCTGGGAATTGATTCATATAAATTTGTAATGAAACTTTGTAGAATATTGTCCCACTCTTTTTAATATTCGAAAACATTCTTCTACATTTTTGGTGTTATATTCAGCCTTTTTTTTATTCAAATTATCCCAAACATGTTCAATAATGTTCAAATCTGGACTTTGAGGAGGCCAGTTCATTACTTCGAGTACTCCCTCCTCACACATGTCCTGTAAACATTTTTTTGGCCACTCGGGAACAATATTTGGGATCATTGTCTTGCTGTAGAATGAAATTATTACCAATTAGTCTCATTCCAGATGTTATTGCATGATGTCTTAAAATTTCTTTATACTGTTCTCCTGTCAGTTTGCCATCAATTCTGATTAAACCACTTACTCCAGTTGATGAAATACAACCCCAAACTAAAACAGAACCTCCCCCATGTTTGATTGTTGGATGTAGACAATCAGGGCGATAAGCCTCTCCTACCCTTCTTCTTACATACTGTTGTCTTCTGCTACCGAACAATTCAAATTTTGATTCATCTGTGTATAGTACACAGTTTAACATTCCTTGCGTCCAATTATTATGCTGTTTTGCATATTTAAGTCTTTTTTCTTTATTGTCACAACGTAGTAAAGGCTTTCGAACTGCAACACACCCTCTTAACCCAGCTTTTAGCAAATGTCGCCGAATGCAAGATGAGGAAACATTTGTCCCAGTTGCAGCCTGAATCTCTTGGGCTAGTTCACTGGAGGTTTTTTTCCGATTTTGCAGAGACACATTTTTAAAATACTTTATGTCATGTTTTGTAAGCGTTGGAGGTCTTCCACTTCCAATTTTATCCTCAAGAGATCCCGTGTTTTTAAATTTTTTTATAATTTCTCTAATGGCTGTCCTTGAATATTTTGTTTTTTGGACAAGTTGTCGTTGAGAATAACCTTCTTCATGAAGCACAATAATTTTTTATGCTCCAGTATTGGAATTTTACCCATTTTATTACTTAAATAACAATAAAAATAATAATACAAAAGAAAAAAAAAAAAAAAAAAAAAAATGTAAATTCGAAGTTTCGCTCTTAGAAAAACAAAAAATAATAAACACACAGTATCTATGAAACATCTTTGTAAACTGTACTATTATCTAATATGAAGCCTTCAGAGCAATAAATAAACAAAAATGCAAGAGCAAACTAAAAACAAACGAGCTGATACGAATTGGGTTTAGATCAGCATACAATAAAAATAAACACATTAGATATCTAAATACAAAAATCTATGTACAATTTTGATAAATATTGCTTATGTTTGTTAAAATAGTGTTTAGTATTGCTTGATGTTAGACATTATTTTATATAAAAAAAATAATCGGAAGCTATTATTCAAAATTTGTTAAAAAAACACGACTTTTAATAAGTGGGCTAAAACTTCTTCACAGTACTGTATATATATATTGAAAATACAGCGAAGGATGACAACTTTGTTGGTACTTAAAGTTTCATACCGACATACCGGCAATCATCCGCCAAAATATAACGGAAAAAATGTTACGAAAAGAAAACATTAAAGAAAATGAAAAAACCGTTAAAAAATATTGTTAAAAAAGAATTATTCTTATTAATGGCTTTAAATTACTGTCAAATGACCAATACATTTATTTATTCATATGCCTACACTTACTCACCAGCTCTTGCTTTTTGTTTAAAAAATATATATATAAAGAAAAAAAACCACCGAGTTATTTTTTGAAGAAAGTCAATGTCAAAGCATTAAAAAACACATTTTAAAATGTAATTTTGATTTAATAATTACAAAAATATTAACAAACATATCTAGTACAAAATAATTGTTGGCAGAGTTATTATTTTTGCATAAGAGTTTAGTCGAGGTGGTAATTTCAATCAATCTTTTCTTTTTTTTTTTAATATCTGGAAAATGAATTTAATTGATTTTTTTTATTTGTAAAAGAAAAGTCAATTAGCTATACAATTAATGTTAACTAGATAAAATAATTCAAAAAAATTGAGCATTGATTTTTGACCAAATATTTTCAATCAGGTTGAGATCTTGTGATCTTGGGCACAACAAACTGCTCTTCTTTGTGTTGCACAATTGTTATACTATGTGCTGCGTGTGCTGGAGTCCCAACTTGCTGGAAGATGCATTGCTTGCTTCTGTTATACAATTGCCTTGTCGATGGAATCAAATGTGATTCTAGTGTGTTTTCATAGGTATATTGGCTGTTGCAGGCATTATACACCTCACACATACAAAGACCTTTGTGAGAAAACATTCCAATATGCCTACTGAGCCTCAAACTCCTTTTTGCTTTACTTGTAAATAGCATTCAGAATATTTCTCAGTTTCAAGTCTTTTAAAGTAGATTCTTCCTTTGTGATTTATGACCTGAATTGCTCTAAATCACTTTTAACCATCTTCGACTGCCCAATGCAAACATTCTCTTCACCACTTTTTTATTAGATAAGGAATGATTGAGTAACTGAGCTACTTTTTTATAGCTGAGCCTAAGATTTTTTTATTAGATAAGGAATGATTGAATAATTTAGCTACTTTTTTACAGCTGAGCCTAAGATTTTTTTATTAGATAAGGAATGATTGAATAATTGAGCTACTTTTTTATAGCTGAGCCTAAGATTTTTTCTGCTGTTCTAAATATGCTTGTAATTGTCACTAAGCGTTAATGGTCTTTCAGAACAAGGCATGTCAATGAAATCACCTGTCAGCTCCTAGGTTTTTACTGTTATTTACACACAAATTTCAGAAAAACCCATAAATTTGCCTATTTCAACATTGCTATGGTTCTTTTATTTGACCAGTCCAACAAAATGTCATTTGGTATTTTCTGACACTACTTTTGGCAAATTTACATGTGAATTGAAATTTGAAATATTGCAAGTAAATACTTGATGATTTTTAGCAATTAAAATAATGTTTAAATAAGTTTTTAAGTTAAGCATAATGAATACTTAGTAATTTTATCAATTAAAGCAGTAGTTATGTAAAATAACTAGTGATCACGTGTCAAAAATAATTAATAAAATTGATTAAACTTTTATAAGATTAGGAAAGTGGATCACCTAACTTTCAATTAGTTATACAGAAGTTGAGTGTGTATAAAATTCTTTCAGTTAATTTATCAATACAAAAAAATAGTAAAAAACTCTTAAACTTATATTTGGTCATAGCACCTTTTGCAGCAACAACTACTTCAAATCTCTGAGGCATTAATAAGTCTTGTTAGCAACAATGGTTCTAAGCTATTCCGTGCCTCTTGAATGCAATTAAAAAGACAAGGTTTATCATTAGTCTTTTTTTAATTTTATTTTTGAGTATATACTATAATATTTTTAATTGAATTTAGGTCAGTATTCAATAGGAATTTGGTGTGCTTAGAGTCATTATGAACAAGGATCTTATGGAAGTAGTTTTGATCCACAATGCCATTAATCTTGTGAATCCTTCCTGTAACATGGGCAGCAAAGGATTCCTATACATTTATCTTCTTTTGATACTTAACAGTGGGTTGAATACACAATAGTCTAGCTTTTAAGTGCACTGCACCATTGAAGCCAATGTTAACTTTTGATAGAAGAGGATTCCTAACAGCCTAATGAGAACTTAAATTTTTGCACTCATGTAAACAACTTCTTATAATTTTTCCAGAGATGTTTTCTACTTTTATCTTATCTATAGAAATTCTCTTTCTTCCTGGTCCTGATAGGCAGGCTGTTTCTTCCATAGAAAATCAGTAATGGTAAATTTTCCATATTCAATCTTACTAGAAATATCTGTATGAGTCATTTCAAATGATGACATTTCAATAATTCTTTCTCAATTGACATCATTCAGTATCATTTTTATCTATATGTTATGTATTTATATCTAATCTAAAAAGTAATAAATTGGCATATACAGGGTTAGTGAAGGTTAACCTGTCTACGTACAGTTTATACTTATATTTTATCAAAAAATCATAGAATACTCTAAGAGTTATTTAATTATAATTGAGTCTAAATACAAAATAGTTGAGAAAAGAAGAACAAACTTAGATTCAGTATGACACTTGTGTTTAACATAAAAAGTAAGTGAAACTATAATAAAGTTTTTTTTTTTTTTAATAACAGTATGAATTTAAAATCACTTTTAAGACTACCATTTTTCAAATAAACATTTTGTATGTAAAGGATTTTTTTTTTTTCCTAAGAAGTAATTAAATTAGTGGACAAAGTTCAAGCAGTGAATTTTTATAATAAGCGAAAAAGTAAAATCTTTATAACAGATGGAAAAGAAGTACTTAGGTCGTTAGGAAAGTTTGTAGAACTCCCCTCTAAAAAAAAAAAAAAGAAGAGTTTTTTTTAATTTTGTTTTATCAAATGTTCAAAATAATGTCCATTGTTATCTATATAAAGTTGCATCCTTTCAAGCCATTTGTCAAACGTTTTTTTATACTCTTATTTGGGTATACTTTGAAGTAGCTTCGTTATGCGAGTTTTTTGACTTTCGACGTCAGTATCGTCATCAAGATTTTTTTTTATCAAGTCGAATAGCCAATAATCGGATGGAGCTAAGTCTGGTGATTATGGTGGGTGGTGAATTATTGTGATTCCAGCTTGGTTTAGACAATTTGTGACGGTTTGAGTCACATGGGGTCGAGCATTATTTATTTCGCATATAAGAGGTTTCAAACAATTTTTTATATAATATTCACTAGCAATGGTGTCTCCCTTTTCAACATAACCCAAATGAACAACACCTGTTGTTTTGAAGATGTAGAACATGTTTTTCGGCTGATACCTGTCGTATCTTACTATAGTTAATCTTATAATCTTGGACTTTCACCTTCACCGACCCAACTAGCGTTAGCCGACTTGTGTCCAACTTGTCTCAAATAAAACCATGATTCATCCCCTGTAATAATATCACAGTCTCCATGGGCCGTTTCTGAAAAGGGCTAAATTTTCCTTGCATGCCTTAACTCTATTCTTGCGATTTTGATCGGTTAACTCGTGGGGTATCCAATGTGATGCTAGTTTTCTTTTTTTAAGTGCGTTGTGAATGATTTTTGTTGATTGTAAAGCAATTAATCAATGTCAGGGCTTCAACTATATCATGTGTTGCATGAGAATTTTCTTCAATAATGGCTCGCACACGTTCAATATTCTCAGCTGTATACGTGGTTTAAGAGTGCCCTGAGCAAGGATCATCTTCAAGACTCTCTCTACCATCTTTAAATAAAGTAGCCCACTTGGCAACTGTACTATATTTTGGAGCTTGGTCACCATGAACTAAAACCAACTCATCGGTTATGGCTTGTGCTGAAACTCCAAGTAGAGCATGGGTTTTAATATATGCTCGATATTCAAATTTTTCCATTTTTAAATTTTTTCTTGAAAACGTATATAGTAAAATTTAAATAACTTTTTTAATAAACATTCAAAATACTTCAACAAGTACTTAAAATGTTCATAATTAAACACAGTTTAAAATGATATATAAATATTTAATTATTTCTTGTCTCATTGTATCTTTATAGATGAAGTTCTACAAACTTTCCTAATGACCTAAGTATGATATTGTTTTGTGGATCAATATTCAGATTATAAATGGTTTTACATTTCAAATCTATAAACTTCAGAAGAAAATAATCTGAAAAATGACAAATCTTGAGTAAATCTAACCCATTGATTTTACTGCAGTCTTATATATTTAAGCAACTTTGCTACAAACCAAATATGACTGAAAAACTTAATAAAATAACCTCAATTTAAAATAACTGCTTTCATGTAACTATGAGATTAGTCAACCATCACAACCTTAGAATTTCTTTTTAAATACTTTTTAAACACCAACTTATATTATAAGTGTTAAAAAGCTTTGATGAAATAGCCATAAGTTTACTTGCTTACAAAACAGCCATGAAGCTTAGTTCCTTTATGATAAGAAACTTATCTTTTGAAGTTTATAACTAAAATTTTTTTAAAAGCTGTGTATATATATTTGAGAATGTTTGTTATTTAACTCAGTTCAATACTTACAGAGTTTATGTTGATTTTTTTATACTCCAAATCTGAACAAGTACATACCTGTTTACGAACAATTGAGAACAACAGGGTGGAAACTTCTATCAGAGCTCCATGCTTTAAATGGTCATTTAACCTCTCAAACAAATACTAAAAAAATATTTAGTGATAACAATATTATATTATTCTATAATATATGCCAAAATAAAAAATAAAATTAAAAACAAAATAATATTGTAAAATTGTAATAGATGCAAATCATGTGTAGCTTAATAACACCAAATGAATACACTTAATTGCTTTAAAATCTTATTAAATTTTAGAATTAATAGAACTGCATAGATGTTCACTATTTAATTGAACTGCATGCATGTACCTGTTCAAAATGGGCCATGCAGTGGATAAAATTATGTTGGGAAAAGTTTTGTTATGGTTTTTTTGACTTGAAAAAAAAAAAAAACTACACATATTTTAGTAAATTAACAATTTTCAGAAAAACAGCTACAAATTAATGGTACTAGTGAATGTCTAGTCACATATAAAAATCTGCAAAGGTCAATTTGCTTTGAGCATAGTGTACACAGGTCTTTTCTTTGTCAACACTCTGCACTAAAAGTGTTTGGCTCGAGAAAGCTGCTTGCAATTCACATCAGGAACATCACCCTTTAGCATCTAACAAATTTGCTTATCATTCCAAGTGATCACTCACCTTTGTAGCATTTTTCCATCTCCATGCTCATCACTGACACTACCTATATTAGCAGAAAAAAAGTCCATTGTAACATCAGAAAATTGTCTTCAAAGGACATGTTGTGTCCAAGAGCTTCAAACTAAAGCAATAAATCTCTAACAGTATCCATGTAGTTTGGAAAACAATGGTTACCAAAAAAATCAAATTGAATGTAACCTAATATGTGCTGGAAGTTGTTGTCATTAAGTACCTGCCTTATATCAGATCCCACAAAAATCCCCTCTTTGATTTTTGCATAGCTCAATGCAGGAAATTTCTGAATCAGGTATTTGAAGGCTCACTTTCTTTATCAAGGACTTTTACCAGCTACTTAGTCAAACATACTTTTATGTGTTGTAATATTATATATTGCCTATCAACTGATGAAAAGTTGGCTATGTTGCTTGTGTCTGGAATAGTGACTTTATGTAGTGGCTAATCTTTCTGCCTGTAGTACTCAGCATGGTTTCTATTATTCAAATAAAGCATTTTGTGTACCCTGATTATAGCCCCATCAAAGTGGAAACAACATGGCATCTAAGTGATATGATAACTCAGCTATGATAGCATAATTTTAACTCTTTTTCATTCTCTCATGTTAAATAAATGTTTATATTAGACTTATTGAAAAAAAGAAAAATGATATCTTATTAGTAAAATATAATAAAAATAATGTAAAAAGCATGCATTGATATAAATTACATTAAAATACAAGTATAAAAGAGTTTACCAAAGACTTTTATTGACACAGTAAAGTTAAATTTGAAGTAAATTTAAGTACAGTAAAAATATTACATGAACCTACAATAGCCTGAGTATCATTGACAGCAACTAAAATATCAATCAATCTTGAAGACTTTGTTTGCACATATCTATCTATCAAAATTCCAAGAAGTGCATTATCTCGAGAATTATATAATTTCTCTTGAACAACATTTTTGAAATGTTTGACAATATCTAGATCATTTGATTCCAAATACTGAATAATTTCTTGGGCTTCTGCATTAACACTCATCATTTGTGCCAAGTTATTGTAATTTAAAATGTGTGTAATTCAGTAATCTGCAATTCAAAATGTTTATTTAGTTACATGTAAACACCACACATTATCTAAGCAATAAAGTTCTACTGCAAAAAAAAAATTATTAATTTCAAATGGATCTACTATATTAAAAGTTCTATAACAAATATTTAGCTATATAAGCTTTAGAAAACACTAGCAACTTAGGAGTTGGGCCGATATAGGTTTAAAGTTAACTTCGCTCCTGCAAAAATTATTTGGAATTAGATAAGGCTTTTCAGAACATTTTAACATAGGAAGGAAAATATTAAAACATTGTTAGACTTAATATTCGGCTATTTTCCAAGAAATTATAGACTATGTACAGTTCTCTACATCAAAATGTATAGAATTAGCTTATACAATGTTCACATATCTTGAGATACAGAATTTTTTTTTATTGCTCGTAATTTTTTTCCAAATCGATGTTCGAGAGCTCTCAAAGCACGTGATGAGAGAGATATAACAAGAGGACATTTAAGTCCGGCGCTCCGGTTTTAAATGTCCTCCTGTTATATCTCCGATTTTCAATGTCCTCCTGTTATATGGCTTAGAATCTGTTAAGTGTCAAAATTGATTTTCTAACTTAAATAAAAGTCTATATTCACTTTCCTAACAGTTCCTAAGCGGTATGTATTTTTATCAGTAAGTTAATTTTTTCTACTTTTAAAAATTAAAGTGATTACTGCGGTCACCTTCAGTATGGGGAGTTATTGAAGAAATACAAATGTTAATGAGTCCAAGAAAAGCTTGTTTACCGTCATTTTTTTAACAGTATTTTGTATCAAAACAAATAAAAATAGCGGGAAACTCGAATATGAGTTTTTTGCTTGTGTAAATTGTTTTAATATATTAAATATAGTTTTAAGAAACATAGTTTTGTCATTAGATACCATTTACAAATTTGTTAAAATGGTAATTCTCAATTTTAATAATGATTTATTATTTGATAAGTGCAACATTTGAATTATCTTTACTCAACAAATTCAATTTTTCCTGTAATATACAAGTAATATTTATTACTTAAATATTGATATAGTATTATTATAAGAAAACTGGTGTGATAATTTTTAAAACAACAATAGCATAAAAAAGTTTTAAAGTTTTAAAGTAAAAAAAATGTATAAAGTATTAAAAATATTTTTGATATATCAAAGATTTTATATTTAAAAAAATAATTTAATTTTATTGGCGATTCTTAAAAACAATAACTATGAAAAAATTAAATCTTATCCCGAATATAGGTGAATTAGAAGAAAATAAATTACGATCTTGGAAGGATTTACTGAACGAAATGAAAAAAAACTGAAGAAGTTAGCAAAGAAAACCTAAATAAAAGGTTACTTTAGCTATATTTATTTGAAAAACGACTAAAACAAAATTATCATACATCTATAGAAAAAGAGCATCAATGGCTTCAAGGAAATCTTAAAACCAATAAAAGCAGTCATTTTGGTTATGGAAGGCCTCATAAACAATAGGGAGCACATGGAGAGTAAATCAAAAGAAAAATCTATCTTAAGCTTCTGCAAGAAGTAAAAACAAAAAAAAAAAACAGCTTAAAAACTTGTAAAGTGAGTTTGTACAACTGGTATGCCTCCTACTGTACACAAACTGTTAATGCATAGTTCGTCCATATCATATAAATTAATTTTGTCAATTGGGGTATACTTTGAGGATGTACGGGAGAGCTTGAATAAACAGATAACAAACTCTAGACTTCAAAAAAGATCGAGGTTAAACACTGATGAATCATGTGCACTACCTTCTTGTAAAGTCAGATTCAAAAGTATCAACCGTATCTTTTAAAAAACAGAAAAATTATCACGGAAAACCAATAACAGATAAAGTTATAAAAAAAACCCAATACCAGATAAAGTAAATATAAAAAACCTGAGTTTTTACCGTTTTTGATCTTACTGAGTTACTGTGCGGAGTAACAATTGCATTTGAAATGTTGATGAAAAGTTGCCCCGTGAAAATGGAAATCAACTTTGACTTTTTGATAACTATGTAGGACAACAACCATGTAGAACAGTAAAGATGGAACTGCAGAGTAACAACTGTTCATGTGAATTGTGATTTTGGACATTTCATTCTTGAACTAAATGTCCATGTTCACTATTTTCTTCTTTGTACAAATAATACCGAATAAAGATCGTGCTTTAAAACAGACAGAAGACTTTCATCTCATTGTAACAGGCTGCAGATTTTATTTATCTTCTATTTAGCATTTCAAAAAAACAAGAGTCGAAGAAGACAATCAATGATAGTAACTTAACAAACCTTGTTCGAACTTAATAAATCTGTCACTTTTATAAAATCTGTTTTAAACTTTGTCTTAAGTAAAATCTTCTGAGTAATATTAACAGTTTTATAGTAGCACGTACATAAAAAAAATTACGCCAATATATTTGTTGTTAATTACGTCTTTTATATTTATAAAGACCAAAATAATTAAGCGAAAAAAAAAATTGAAAAAAGAAATTAATTTTAAGAAATAATTAGGATAATAAGCTGACTCAGCAGGTTTTTTTTCCAGGAAAACTTTTGATTAAGTAAAGATGTAAATGAAAATCTTTGCAAACTGTTCGGACATGGTCCAATTAATGTTCTGAGCTAAAAAAATAATTCAATAAGTCAAAATTGAGACTTAGTTTGATAAAAAAAGCAAATCGGCTATTTTACCTCTAGCAGACTCCTTCGAGCCAGAACTTCTTTTAAGATTAAATGGGAAGTTGCGATCTGCTTTCCTAATTTTCATAATTACAAGTACCTTTGTTTCCAAAATTGACTTTGTTTAATATTTTTTGTAAAGGTTTAAACGAATGTACATTTAACATTTGAAATAGCAGTGACTACACCATTCATGGAACCCACAATATTGCCAAGTTCTATCAAAACTGAAAGTGACGTTTTTGTATCTGAATTATCATTATTTGAAATTTTCTTTAGCTACCTTTTTATTAACTTTTTGGATCCAAAAAAATAAACCCTATGTAGTTTATTACTTATGATATTTCAGATTGAAAAGACATAAGTTGCGACATATTTACAAATGAGCAGAAACGTTTAATAGCAAAATGACATTGGACAGTTAGATTTTAATTGCAATCTTAATTAAAGAATAGTAATTAACAAGACAGTTATAGCATCGACTTACATTTTCAGTAATGTCTTTAATGCTTTCAATATTAAAAAGATATTATTCAACACCTAGATTGTAATTAGTAGCTAATTTCCTTTGTTAAGAATTATATTTTATTTTCTTGGCTGATGTGCCCACTTTGGTTGAATTTTATGATAACTTTGTATAGAGCTCAATTTCAGAATTTGTCATAAATTTTACATAATTTATAAATAAACTGTGTTGATTAAATGTATGGCTTAATGTAATGGCACAAAAAATTAAACATTTGTGATAACTATTTAAGTAGCATCCGACTTGAATCGTGATTCATCCTGAGACCGTTTTTTAATGCTATCTTTTTGAAAACAACTTTTCCTAATTTTTTATTATATTTTCATAATTTAAGATGAAATTAGCCTAAAAAGTTAATCATTTTTAATTTTTTGGAAACTTTATGAATAAGTTTTTGTACCACATTAGTAATCTTTGATCTAAAATAATAATCTCTGATCTAAATAACGATTTTTAATCTAAATTATGATCGCTGATCTCTGATCTTTTAAAAATGGAATAACTACAATGTAAATTTCAATCTCAGCGATTAAAGATTTCTATTTTAATATGTAAAAAAAACATGGGAAAAGTTTCAAATCCAACTTTGATTCAATAAACTAGTTTTGGTTCAATAAACTAACTTTGATTCAATAAACTGACTTTGATTCCCCATTCTAGCATAGTTTTGAGCTACTAAGTACTCTTTCAAAAGTCCACTTTGTTTCGAAATTTTGGCTAATACATTGATTAAACCTTTACGGATTTTCTTACTATTTAGATGAACTAGTGCAATTTTCAATATTGACAAATGAGTTGTAGCACCTGAAAAGTAGAACATTTCAATTTCAGCTTTGATGATTTCAAGCTTATGTATTTTTATTGTGAAGTAATATCAAAAATAACTGAGCTATCAATTGAGGATAATTAAATGCTTAAAGTTGCTTTCAAGCTTGGAAAAATGGACATTCACTACTAATAAAATATTATAAACTGGTTCAAAAACAGTTGGTAAGCATAAACAAGAATAAAGTCAATATAAACTATAAAATAAATGTCAGGATAATGACCACTCACACTAAGACTTGAACTTTTCAATTTGAATCCTTCATGTGACATGGAATCCTGCATAGAATCCTGCGATGGAACAAATTTCATAATTTATTAAATTAGTTTGAAGATACAATGAACCAGCTGCAGATTGAAGAACACGCATATTAAAGAATGAATATGAGACAAGATCTGTTAGGAGTAAATCATGATAAACAACTTCTGAATGTATGAACTTTATTTTAAATGATAGAGATAAACTGAATTTAAGCATTGTTTGAAAATTTCCAAGTTCATCAAACTCAAATACAATCAGAATTCATTCAGAAACCTTTATCTAAAGGACTTACGCCCTCACAAACCTTGAGGCTATTGGCACAACTGATGAATTTCTGTTCATTAACGAACCATCACTTTCAGTAAAGGCAGAAATAAGAAAAAAATTTGTCTAGGCTGTTTTTGCCCGGGGCAAGTTTTTGATCTTTTTTACTTGATTTGGAATTGGATTTATGGCGACTTTCAGCTCAAAATCTGGTGATATAATTTTACGCAGACAAAAATATCAAAAAAATTTTTAATCTTCTTGATTTATTATTTTTTATTTTTATAAAATAATTTAAAAATTTTCAGATCGAAGCTTGTGAAAGTATAAAAAATACCTGTGTTTAAAGCTCAGTAAATTTTCTTACAACAGAAATTTTAATGTTCAATTCAAATAACTGACGGCTATTCAGAGATTTATTGTTTTTCTGACATCCCTGTTGATGACCGGGCACTTTTACCCGGTTATCACCAGGATGCAATAAAACTCAAACCGGTATTTTAAGTTGAGCATTGTAGTTTAAAAATGGGCTGGCAATTAATATTAGGTGTCTCGGAAAGTTCTGTCTGTTTTTGTAATAAAACGAAATACAAGTTTTTCTTACCGTCATGGAATTTTTCTCAGATTACGATGTCTCGTACAAGTTTATCCTTAAGTGTACTTTTCAATAAATGTATCTTTAAAATGTATTTTACACTCTAATACTTGGTTAGTATTCATTCAATATGAATGCCGATAAGATAACTACTCGATATAATCTTTCAAAGTCCAGCAAAGGATTGGATTTGGCTAAAATACACTTTATAGGTAATTATATGAAAACTTGTCTTTTATGAAGTTAACCTCGAGATTTCTAGAAGCATGTCATTTTATCCAAATATAGTTTTTATTTACTAGAAAAGCTTAAAATGTTTCTTGTTTTTGTCATGTTGTATTACATACATAGTCGCCGAGTTCAAGGGGGCAACAACAAATTCCGGAAATTTATGCACGGGGAGGGGGTATCTATTCGCCCCCGTGATAAGCCGTGATAATATATTATCAGTTTAGTGCTGTAACTGGTAGAAGTACCAGCAAGTGTGAATTGCACATTTTGACAGCCTTTTCAAGTATCAATGCAAGTTTTCATAAAATCTATCATAAATGTTTTTGAATTCCTTCAAAAATTTTCCGTTGACGGCTTCTACTGGCGAAAAACTTTTTTGTTTTGTTTATTACTTAAATTTAGGGTTGCGTTATTTATTGACTATCCTTATAAAAAAAACTATTCGAAAATTTGATTTTAAAAGAATACTAGAGCTTCCAGGTTCATTTGTACTTATCAAGCCAGGAATTTCAAAATTCCTGGCTTGGCATGTACAAATGGCTTAATTATGACAAAGTCAAAAATAAAGCACTCTGTTCAATATGTCAAAGAAGCGAAACTCACAAGGCCATTTATTCAAAGTTTACCACAAAAGGATTTAAGTATTGTAAAAAAAAGTAATTGAAAGATTTAATTGCTTCAAAAATCAGCAAATCACTGAAAAAATATTACCAAAGAATCATACAAAGAAAAAGGTATAAATACATCTTCACAAACTTCGTTCTCGCACCAAAAATGTATGAAGAAATCAAGAGAAGCTCTCAATAAAATTATTTCCACTGTTGGCTTTACTTGCAAGACAAGGACTCGTCATTCGAGGTCATACAGATGAAGGTTTAAATTTGAGTTGGTTTTGAAAGTTAGAGCTACAGATGTTTCGCAATTCAGTTCTTGGTTACAGAGAACGAAATATAAATAAAAACAAAATTATATAGTATGACTTCGCATGAAATAATAAACGATAGTATCCGAAATAATCAGAGTTATTACTTTCAAAATTAAAAAAGTAAAATTTTTTTCAATAATGCTTCAGACACTATCTGTAATGGAACAGACTTCAGACATATCTGTAATGGAACAGGTTTCATTGTGTGTTCGATCGGTCAACCGTGACACATTTCAAGTTGAAGAATATTTTTTTGGTTTTTACCGAACAGACAAAACTGATTGTAAAACTCTTTTGAAAGTGGTTTGTGATATGTTAATCACAATAGATTTACGCATAAATATTTTAAGAGGGCCAATGCTTTGATGTTGCGAGTAATGTTTCGAGAGTTCATAAGGGCTTACAAGCAAAAATAAGAGCCATCGAATCTATAGCATTATTTTTACATTTTCAAGCGCATTCACTAAATCTTGTCGCACCATTTTCACTGCAAAAGAGCGTTACAATAAAGTCTACAAAGAAGTGATTGTTGTGTTCTAGTAGGTCTAGCATCAAGGTTACTTCTGACTCTCAATTGCCGTTATTGAATACAGAGTCTAATTTAAAAATCTCTTCTTCAAACAATTTGTGACTTTTGTAAAGATAATCTAAATATAGATCGACATAAATTGCATAAGAGCATGTTTCATGACATAATTGAAGCCAAACATTTAAAAGTAGCATCTTTTATGGACGTTTTAAATGTTTTGAAATGTCATAAAAATAGCATGATTCATCTAACAGAGCTAAAAAAATTCGTGCACTTAGCTATGACAGTATCAATAGCAACGTGTACTAGCGATCGTTTTCTATGCTAAGAAGAATGAAGACATATTTAAGAAATACAATGACCCAGAAGAGATTAAATCACTTGTCCATTATTAATCTTCACAACGAAGAACTGGATATTCTGGATATGGAGGATTGGTAATGAGTTTGTAAAAAAGCAAACCATTCTAAGCAATATTGTTGCTATAAAAATTGTTAATTCACAAGTTAATAAAAAAATACCTACATTTTATTCATTTAGGGACGTCTTTCTTTAAGTTCCTCAAAATCTCAATTTGTTATCACTTATATTTTTGAATAAATATATGTGTACCTTGCCAAGTACATTTCTCATTTATTTTCAACTTGTATCAAAAATAAAATCAGTTCTCTCTCTTATTTTTTGCATTTTAAATAGAGAATAGCCGTTTGTGATCTTATTGAAATTAGGAGTCATCAGTAAATGATGCCAGTAGATTAAGGGGGAGGGGGAGTAGGTAGCTTTTGCCTCCTAGTATTTCCACTTGCCCCCTTAGTTCGCGCTCTCTCTCTCTCTCCCTCTCTCTCTCTCTCTCTCTCTCTTTCTCTCTCTCTATATATATATATATATATATATATATATATATATATATATATATATACATATATATATATATATATATATATATATATATATAAAATTTTACGTTTTTTATATCTATGCATGTATGTATGTATGTATGTATGTATGTATGTATGTATGTATGTATGTATGTATGTATGTATGTATGTATGTATGTATGTATGTATGTATGTATGTATGTATGTATGTATGTATGTATGTATGTATGTATGTATGTATGTATGTATGTATGTATGTATGTATGTATGTATGTATGTATGTATGTATGTATGTATGTATGTATGTATGTATGTATGTATGTATGTATGTATGTATGTATGTATGTATGTATGTATGTATGTATGTATGTATGTATGTATGTATGTATGTATGTATGTATGTATGTATGTATGTATGTATGTATGTATATTCACTGTACCTTTTTTATTACTCCTCGACTCCTCGTGTTCATTTTTAGTATTATGCTATAACTCAGCGATTTAGAATAAGCACTAAACTTGAGAACAACTAAGTATAAAATAAATTCTAATATTAAGAGAATAATAAATAAAATCGTATGAATAGAAAATACAAACTCTATAATATTACCAAAAATATATTAACTTTTATGAAAAAATATTATTTCATCAAGTATTATTCTAAAAGTTTTAAATTTAATGATTTATATTTGGTTAAAAACTAGTGGAATGGGAGATTTATTTAAAAATTCATTCCAATCGGGAGGGGCGGAGGAAGGTTCCCATTTTAAAACGAAATATAAAAACATTTTTTATGTTAACAAGTTGACTCAATTGATACAAATGAAGGCTTGAAACTGTTAAAAATATAGTAATTTTTATGATTGAAAAAAAACACTTGTAATTCATAACAGAAATTTATTGTCTCGATAATTTATATGCCTCAATGTTTTTTTTACGTAACAATAATTTCCGCACAATATGCATAAAAAACAACTTCATAACGCAACGAAGCAACGAAATCAGTATTTGAGCATACCGGTGAGCAGGTCGTGAGAGTAATTCTGAATTTTTGTAAAACCGCTGTGAGTTCGGTAAATCTATGCAACGATATTCTACTCATACAGCAATTTATCTTTAAGTTTATTATCCAATGAGATTTAAATTATGGTAAAAGAAAAACCAATCGAGTGCTAGCTAATTAATGAGACTGTCTGAAACAAGCCGCAGAAGCAAACAAACGATTTTAATTCAAAACAATTTTGAAAGATTCAAAAATAAAAAAATTTTTTTTTACGATAAACCTTAATCAATTATTTTAAATAAGTTTTTTTTTTTTTTAAATCTTTTTGTTACTTAAGCTGAAATGTTTTTAGACTTGCTAAATATTATGTTAATACGTTCAAGAGAAGTTGAAAAGTCGGAATTATAAAGAAATGATAAAAATTGATAATTAAGAATACAATCGAAGGAAATCCGGAAATAGTTTTAGAATTAAACAAATTTCAAAAGCGTTGTATCTCGGCGAGCCATAAAAACAAATCATTCCCACGAAAGCGGCCCGAAAGAGAGCATTGCTCTAATGCAAATAATTTTCACAAACGGTGAATGGGCAGGTAAAGAAGCTTTCGATGTTTCTTCCCAATCATCTTATTGTGTATGTATTTCAAATCGAAAATTAGACGTTGATCTAAAAAATTGAATGATCCAAATAAGAAAAGGGAAATCTTTGTGATCGATCATTTTTAGATCAACCAAAAATAAAATAAATTACGTCATGGATTGTAACTTTCAAACATTTTTGGTGTGATTTATTTCTAAAGCGTTGAGCAGTGAATGAAAATACACATAATAATCATCAGTAAAAAAACTTGTTAAAGAAGAGAAATGAATAAAATTGATATTTCGAACGTCGATGATATGCTTTTGAATTCGTTTGGTATGTCGGACATTGGAAATATAGATTTTGACAAATATCAAAAAAGTATCTTTTCGCCGTCACCGACTAAAAGTAACAATCTTACGGCAACTACAACACTGCCTTCTTCATCACCTATACAAAAAATTAACTCTCCGCAAAAAGCTATATCTCCCCACGTTGTGCCACTTTTCCAGCACCCTTTACCACCTCATCAACCACCTTTGACACCTCATCGTCGCCAAACTCAACAACAAGGACTTTTCTCACCTCTTCAATTACATCATCAACAGCAAGCAGAGCAATTACAACGGAAAGTTCACATAGGACCACATTTTGACAGACTCGGTATTCTAAACCAAGCCAATGAAATCCCTCAACAAATGAATGCACCTTTTTTTGCAAAAGCTCTGCAGCAGCATGGAAGTACAACACTCGGAGCCATTCTTCAGGCCCATCAACATGCTTTACAGCAACATTTTCAACGAGAGAATTTTCTTCACATGCAACAGCAAGTGGCTCAACAACACATGTTTCAAATGCCAATGAACAATATGTATCATCAGCAAAGGATAAATCAATTGATAAGACCGGATGATCAAATTGTACCTAATCCTCAAGTATATCCACAACAAGATATTTGGTTGCAATTGCCAAATCCAAATTATATTCAGCCAAAACTAGCTCAAAGAAAGAGAGAAGACATAGATTCTGACAGCTCTTGTTCAAGTTTTGCAAGTAATGCGAGCAGTCATAGTAAGAGGCAAAAGTTTGATAACTACGTTATCTTCAATGATGAAACTTCGAGTTCAGTTGAAGAAGATAAAGAAGACAACAGAATAAAACCACCGAAAAAAAGCGTTTTTGTTTGCTATCAATCAGAATGCAATCGAAGTTTGCCTTCTTTTTCTGATGCATTTACGGGGCATGTCAATAAGCTAAAAGAAAAAGAAAAAGAAATTAAAAATATTTCTGACAAAAACTTTCAATTTTCTTGCCAACTTTTATCTCCGACTTTAAACGAAGTCACAAATTCGAACCCGCACGATAGTTTTAACGAAACAGAAGAAAATTCAAAGGAGAAGAAAAATAACAACAGCGAACAAAGAAACGAAAAGTGTGAAACGGAAAGCATAGAGAAAGAGAAAGCTCAAAGTGACCTTTATTCAGACTTCCTGGACAGCGTTGGGAAGGACCGTTTGTTTTCATACGGCGCTGATTTAGTTCTTGAACCTAAGAGAAACGAACCTGCAACAGAAGCTAACAAAGTTTTAAGCGTCCGGAAAGATTGCGAAGATGTAGACAAACCAGTCGATAGCATTAATATCTTTAATGAAGATCTTGATCTGGATAGTGACCACACGCATTATGAAAACCTTTTTAATAACAGCTCTGACGAAAATTATTTTCAAACTTTTAAAGACAACAACTTGCATCTCATCAATGAGCTTCATGGGAGTAAATTAGATGGTAATGACGATTTAGCAAAGCTACTTCATAGCCCTATGGATTTTCTTAACGATAAATTTTAATTCACAATAATATCCACCATTCTATTATTTTGAAGCTATTTATTTTTAGAAAATAAAAAAATAAATAAAAAAAAAAGAAATAATGGTTCCCTGTTTAACGTTTTAATGATGCATTTTTATTTACATTAAAATAATTTCAAATATATTTTATATACTGCAGAATTTTTTTAGACTTACGATGATTCCAGCATGCCATTGTGAAACCATTTATATATATAAAACCCGTTTTTAATGGTTATTATCCAACCATCTCGTTATAAAATTTTTTTATATTGAAATAGAATTTAATTATATATTTATTGAAACTTAAGTTGTATTCATTTGAAATTTGTTTCAATGAGTTTTTAATATTTCGTGTGTCTGTTTGTGTAAGTATGTGTATACATTTCAGAATTATTGACAGCTACAAAGAACTTTGTTTTGACTAAAACTCATCAAAGAAAATCACTGAAATTAGTTGAACAAAAGCAACAGAAATCTTTTACGTTTTTTATTTTTAAATCAAAGCCTCTACCAGAAGACACACCTTTCTTTATGTAGAAAGACCAATTGATTTATGATACCCATGATCTTAATAACACATTCAGTTTCTGTCGGAATTTGGGTTCGCATGTCTGATGCAAATTAACTTTCCATAAGTATTTTACTTCGAGATCTGAGACAATCTTCTATTTCCTCCCTGATTTCTAAGTATATCATCAAAATCTTTTTACAAACCTCGTCATAATCTTCTACGAACCTATTCAATATCGGCTAAACAACTTTGTAGATTAGTAGCCTACATTTAAAATTTTTAATTATAAAAGATTAAGAAATACAATACCAAATGATGTAATGTTACAAACTATTTTATTGCAATAAAAATGTCGTGAATTTGACAAATTTAATACTGCGTGGCATCTTTTTCTTTTAATGCATATAAAAAGTTTTTTCAAAATCAAGTCTGTTTTTGAAAGATCTTATCGGCATTTCATCCTCAATCCTCCACTAATTTTAAACCACCGAACAAAAGAAAAATTCTTTAAAAACAGGGTTTTGGTAAGTTTGTTACTAAGTGACAAAAGTACAAACAAATCAGTAAAATGATATAAGAATGACGCTTGAATTAATCTCTTTAAATGTATATAATTTGATTGTCACACTTCCACCTTTTAACATTAGCTATGGTGTTCATATAGCTGTAATAAATAATTTTATTAAATGAAAAATAAAAAGATAAGAAAAGATTTAATGAAATGTTTGACTTTAGAACTTGACAACTTCTGAATTTTGATAACTGCAGCAATTGATTTCCATGATGCTTTTTTAAATAATCACTTTAATAATCTTATCTTTTTTCAAATAATAAGTTTGATAAACTTAGATTTTCACGCTGTACAAAGGAAGTTGTTGGACGTGTTTTTACATATATCCAAGTTTATTTGAATTGTTATAACAGCTATTGGCTACAGGTAAAAGTTAATAAAATTTTCTTTGACTTGAATTTTTTTTTGTCTCAAACCTGGTGTGAACATCTTGACTTTCTTTAATCTTCTAAAAGTATTTTGTTTATTACATAAGTTGCATGTAATTCTTAATATATTAATTCAGTAGTATAATATATTAGTTTGATTTTTAATATATTATTTACCAATTTTGTGCAACATAACTTCTAAAGCAAAGCTTTAACGTTTTAGTATTGCAATGGTTTTAAGTAACTATACTTCTATATAGTTTGCTAATGCAGTGGTGGAGACATAGGGGGTGCAGGGCAAATGGATCACTGGCCCACCAAAACGAAAAAGCAGGGCTAAAAAGTTATAAAAATTTACCTGTAGTTGTTACTTTCGATTGCTATTTATTAAATCTTCTTCTAAGAAATTCAATTTTTCACTAAACGCATTTGAATTATTTTTTTGATAGCATTATTTGATAGAATTATTTTTTTAGATAGATAGAATTATTTTTTTGATTGTTGTACAGTGAGGCCAAAGTTAAGTAATATGTTGAGTATTTTAAATAGATAATTTTACATATCAGATTAGTTCATATAAACAATCTTTTTTGGAGGGTAGTTGGAGCTTTACCAATATTCACAGAGGTCCATAAGTTTTATGTTTTCAGATCCTTGAAAAGATTCCCCGTAACTGCAAGCAGCACATGCAGAATTACCATAATGATATGCTTTAAACTATTCAGGAATATGAAAAAAAATTAAAGAGAAGGTTTTGATATTAAAGTTTTTAGAGAATCTGGAGATTTACGAAGAGTCGAAGAGCTTTCGCTGAGATTCTTTTCACGGGATTGTAAATAGAGTGCAGACAGTACTGCGTAAGTAAACCAAAAAATTTATTTGAGTAGTTTTCTGTTCTTCTAGTTTACCACCACAGTACCTCTAACATTCCAGTTAGCAAACTTTTGATGCTGCTGGTCGCGTACTTGTTCGTCCATTTTTACCATTAAAAAACCTGTGTGTTAAAATTATAAAACTACCAAAATGGCTGATCTGTCTTCCTATGTAAAGTATAACTTGGCTTTTTTTTCGTCAACTTGTAACAAATAATAGTTCATTTACAATCTCATAAGCAAATATATGTAGACAAACGAGTAAATCTCATGAGTAAATATTCAATAAGAAGACTTAATGTTTCTTATTCGAAAGAGTTTAATACGCAATTTCTTTAGATTAAGTTTATGTTTTTTTCTTTATAAGAGAAAAATGTACGCTTTCAAGTCTTTAGTAAGTTTTTTTATGGATGACAATAAACTTTCTATTAAACATTTGATCGAAATGTAATTGAATTTAATCAAAGAAAAAAACGTCTGCTGTTTACATTTAGAAAATAAAAGCGAAATCAAAGCTGCTTAAAAATTGTAGAACTTATTAGAAATCTTAGGTTTAATGGGTGAATGCCGATAAATGTACAACTTCGAAAATATCTTAACATTATTTCAAAACTTTTGATATACACTTTATAAATAAAAATATTACAATCCTAATGGGATGGTTTCCATCATCAACTAAGGTTCCCTTGTTTTAAAACTCAATGTAGTAATTTTTAACTTTTACTTTTCATCGATCTTTGAGAATGATTTTATAATTCTTCTGCAATTCAAAAAAATCATTAAAACTTTTACGATATATGTAAAGCTCTCTGATAACTTAAGGATTTATACAGTATTAAAGAGATTCTTAGGATTCCAATGTAATTTTGGGGATTCCGATGAAATTTTGCTGGATTTTAGAGATAATTCTAAGAACCAATATCTATTAGAGTTCTTTCATAACCTCTGATGGATTCTGTATGTAGATTTGTAGCTTTAAGTTGTACTAGAAATTCTTTCTTAAGATTATTATGCATTGGTTCTTTGTTATAAAATAGTTAGACAATCTTCTCTTTCTTCACTGACTTTAAAAAACCCTTTAAGAGAAATGAATAAAATATGCAAAAAGAATAGACGAGCCCTCCGAAGTTCAAAGTGGAACAACTGAATAAAATATTCTAAATGAAATAATTTTCATTAAAGGTAAAAAAAACAACCACTTAAAAGCACGGAAATTGAGCTGATTTAATCTATCAAATTTGTATCACATTCAATTTGATGCCGATATATTAAATTGAAGCATTTAGAATCTGAAGCCAATTTTTTATCCAAGGTGAAAATAACAATGTTAATGTTTTGCGTTTAGATGACAAAGTCTTTTTTTTTTTTTAAAATTGAAAATGTTATTGAGGAAATGAAGTCATCTGAGGAAACTACGACATTTAGTGTTACGCTTCTAATTGTGCAATTTTAACGCATGAAACCATAAATAAGAGATACGATATCATACGAAAATTCGTCGTAGTTTCTCTAGATTTATTATCTATAAATGTAATCCGCTGTTAATAGACAGAACAAAATGTAAGACTTAAATCTGTGAAGTTTGGAACTTTTCAAAATAGTATTACAGACTTGAACTTTTAATCATACATACAATGGTAAATATTTTATATACTAAAAAAATGGCGCTGTAATTAATAGTTTTTCATTTTATTATTTCTTGCGTTTAACGGAAAAAAACGTTGTAATTTCCTTTAACATCTTTAAAAATAATTAATGTTAAAAAAACACTCACCTTCTTACCTTTAGACGCAACAAAATCGGTTTTTAAAAATGTCAATACGCGCAAGCGTCAACCAAAAGATGAAGCAAACGATGGGAAATTATTTGAAAAAACTTTGTAAAAAAGTATTTGGATATAAGTTAGTTTGGATTTTTCTGGTTTGTCTTGTGACTGCAGAGAGTTTATACACAATTAGCTGCATCAGGTGGTGCAACAACTCCTCATCTAGTAAGCTGAATATTGTAATTATCAATATTTTTTGAAGCGATTTTCTAGTCAGGTATTCAACACCCAGTAAGCTGATTTCTCCCTTCAAAAGCATTTAAATGATAATATTAATAATAATAACAACAACCAGAAATAATGATGATAATAATAACAACAACAACAACAACAACAACAACAACAACAGCAACAACAACAACAACAACAACAACAGCAACAACAACAACAACAATAACAACAACAACAATAATAATGATAATAATGATAATAATAATAATAATAATAATAATAATAATAATAATAATAATAATAATAATAATAAAAATAATAATAATAATAATAAAAATAATAATAATAATAATAATAGTAATAATAATAATAATAATAATAATAGTAATAATAATAATAATAATAATTAATAATAATAATAATAATAATAATAATAATAATAATAATAATAATAATAATAATAATAATAATAATAATAATAATAATAGTAATAATAATAATAATAATAATAATAATAATAATAATAATAATAATAATAATAATAATAATAATAATAATAATTAATAATAATAAAAATATCAATGAAGTACTAAGAACTTCAAATTTTTGTAACAATTCTTTTTTATTATTACAGGTAAATATGACAACAAAAGTAAAACAAACGGCGTTGTTTCTGCTGTCCTCGGAAAGGTAAAAGAAAGTTGCTTTATTAATAACGCATTTTTATTAACGCATTTTATTAATAACGCATTTTTATTGCGAATTAAAGAGTTTTCTTTTTAATTAAGCACATCAAAGTTCCTTAAAGTTGTCAATTGATTCAGCTCCTCGATCATCTTTATTGTGATTGATTCATCACTGAGAAATAATAATTTTGCACTTTTTCTGTACAACTTCATATTTTAATTGCCATTTCAATGGTTTAGTTTAGGCGCACCATACCCAAATTGTTTGATGAGCTAAAAAAAATTTTTACTGAGGTGGGTTGAATATACCAAGATAAAATAAAAAAATTATTTTAAGTATTTTATCATCGTACAACATTCAAAATATTTTTTTATCTTGCAACTTTAACGTGGTATTTGTTTTAATTGCTGATATAATTTATATTACTATAATTTTTAAAATGTCAAGGATATATTTCTAATAAAAGTTAATCATATTCCATTCACAAGGGCATTTTAAATTGATGTTTGGTTGTAATTCTATTAGCTCCATTTATAAATTTGTAAGCGCGGATTTCACCATGAAAATCAAGAATATTTTGAACATTTCCTCTTCAATGTATGACAATCTGGAAAATCTGGAGAATCTGGTATTGAATTCTTCGAATGACTGAAATTTTGTTATGAAGGAATTTTTTATGATAATAATCGTTAATCAACTTATTTGTAACTTCTGATTTCATTCAGTTTGATTGTTATATCTGTTAGAAAACATCTAGAAGCCATCACCCGAAAGTGCACTTATATTATGACCATTAATATTCATGAAAGTTTTAATTTCTTCTTTTCCAAAATTGCAAAAAGTAGTTTCCGTGGCATTACCACCAAACTTTGGTATAATAAGTATGCTGTATTTGAACTTTTTCTAAGAACTTCCAAGATGTAATCAAAAGTTAATTTAAAAGCACCAACATTTTATTCCAACCAAGGGGCCACTCTTTTTCGATATCTACGAGATTTCACAAATTTATCTTACGACTTTGAGCACAATATGACACCATCTTTAACATTTCTTCCAGTGGTCGTGCCTTTTGAACTCCCAAGTTCGAGTAGTTCTTCAGTAATATTCATTTTACTGTCAACTCTTCTAACAAGATTGCAAGCCAAGCAGTATCATTGATACCTGACGTTTCATCCAAAGCAAATGATAAATATACGTAGCTTTTTGTAATTGTAGCAATGCATAAATCTCAATCGAAATGTTCTCCATTCTCCTTTCTACAGTTTTACATGACAGACTAATTTTTTCTGAACAGATTTATTCAACAGTCTTTGATACAGCTACCCTTTGTAAAAGGCGTCATATATTTAAGTAATAATGTCAGATACTCAAAAGCAAGCACTGATAACATGGTGTAAAATACATTTTGTTGAGATGATAAATTGTACTTCAAAGATTGTAACTTTCTGTTCGCCATCATTAAGTTTATCAATTTTACTATATTTTTTTTTTTATAATGTCTGCTTAAAATAATTTTAAAACTTTAACTCTATGGAGACAAATCAAACATACAGCATTTTGTTTTAAATGAACAAAAAAGTACAAATTTTCCCATTCACTCTAAAACTTTCTATTTTCAACTTCAAATTTTCTTTCCTTTTTTTCAATTTTTCTTTCAAGCATAACGAATAAATATAATATCCAATAGAAATAAATACGATAATTATTGATATAATAATAATAATAATAATAATAATAATAATAATAATAATAATAATAATAATAATAATAATAATAATAATAATAATAATAATAATAATAATAATAATAATAATAATAATAATAATAATAATAATAATAATAATAATAATAATAATAATAATAATAATAATAATAATAATAATAATAATAATAATAATAATAATAATAATAATAATAATAATAATAATAATAATAATAATAATAATAATAATAATAATAATAGTAATTTTTTTTTTCAGAAATTATCGTTATTTACCTTGTTAAAGTTAATGCTTGATGAAATTATTTAGAAATGTCATTTAGGAATATAATGGTATTCCAAAAAGTCTTGTCGATCAACAGGAAAAAAGACAAAAAATGATGCTCAAATTTTGCAAGTCAAACGTTTGGAGTAAAAGTAGGGATGAACACATGATTTACTCTGACAAAGAAAGACTTCTTTATTGCTTTATACCTAAGGCTGCCTGCACTACTTGGAAAAGAATGTTTCAACTTTTTGACGGAAAAATGAATTTAACTCAAGTAATGGCTGTTGAGAAAAATGCCGTAAGTTTGTAAATAAAGGGGAATTTTTTTTACGATTCATTTTTCATTAATCGTATATTCATGTTACATTTGAGTCATTAGAGTTTATTTTTACAGTTTAATTGTTAGAGATATTTTGCGCCTATTTTTTGTATAAGATTTAAAACTGTTTTCAGAATTTTCTGATTGGAACTTTCAAATTATGAAATTTAAACTAACATATATATCATACCATTTTAACATTTTACAGTTTATTTTACAGGTTCACAAGCTTCATTTTAACAACTTCACTACACTCGATGCTTCCCAAAAACATTTTCGCAAGGAAAACTACTACTCTTTTTTAATAAGCCGTCATCCGTTTGAAAAACTATTATCAGCATACAGAAATAAATTTCAGGATCCATACACGCCGCATTATCAAAGAAAATACGGTTCAGAGATACTTCGTTTATTCCGGAAAAATCTTACAGAAGAGGAATACACAAAAGGAGAAGGTGTCACTTTTCGAGAATTTATTAAATATATTATTATGGGAAAAACTTTTGATAAGCACTGGGGTCTTATGACGCAGTTATGCTCTCCGTGTCTTTACAACTACAAGTTTTTGGGAAAAATGGAGAGTTTGGTAGACGACGCAAATACAGTTCTCAAAAACGCTGGTATTTCTCATAAGTATTCGTTTCCTAACAATTCAAGAGACCGTTATGAGCCAATATCAGTATCAGATATGAAAGCTCAATATTTGCGTCTGACAAAGTCGGAAATTAGAAAACTTTACATAATGTTTAAAGATGATTTCCTTGCATTTGGTTACGTTGTCCCAAGTTACTTAAAAATCAGCTTTTAAAAGTTTTCCGGCTTGTGAATCAAAAACCATGTGACGAAATCCAGTTGGATTTTTTTCACATGGCTTTAGATTCATATTTAGGAAAAGGTGGAGTTTTGCTAAGTTATACAAAACAATAAAAAAAAAAAAGTGAAATCAACAATCGTGTATAAAGTTAAATTATAAAGGAATTAATTGATAATTTATATGAATATTTATATAACTATTTTATGAAACAAAATTAACATTACGTTTACCGAAAACAATATAGATTTTTGATCGTTTCATTAAATCGTCCTCGATGCAAAAAACAGTAAACCAATTTATAATTTATAAATTAATAAATTCCTCTATTGCTTTTAATAGATTTTTTTGTTTTGCTTTTCAGTCATTTCTATTTTATCATTAAAATGTTTCTATATATTATAATAAATAGAAATATTTTAATGATATATATTAATACTTTAATAATAAAATCTAGAAACAATGATTAGAATATTTAAATTCTGAGGTTATTCATTTTAAAGTTTATGTATATACGTTTAACTTTTATAAGGAATATGTAAATACTCCAATGTAAATATTTGACTAAAGGTATTTTTCTCTTGAAAATATTTTATTTCAAGGTCATTAATAAATGTTATTTCAAGGTCATTAATAAATGTTATTTCAAAGTCATTAATAAATGTTCTGCAAAGTTTTTGTTTAACAAACCTCAAGGTTAAATGATATTTCATTTTTGATCTTAAATGGTAAAAATGGAAAACCCTGGCTGATGGCCAAAGTTAAGTAAGAAGCCCCCAGAAAGAGGTCTTTTAGCTGGTATCTGAAAAACTCATGCTTCAACACATTTTGTTTAAAATATCTTAATATGATATCCATCCCTAAATATCCTATTTATATGCTAGTTTATTTCTTAATATAACGCTACATCAATTTTTATTTTTAAACAATTAATACAATATTGGGAATTATTGATCAGCCCTGTATAACGCAGGGTTTTAGGATCCTTGTTTTTAACGTTGTAGCGGGTCCACACATGCGCTAAACTATTATTAAACGATCCACTTAACGTGGTCTTAATAAGCATAACTTCTTGAGTTTTAAAAGAGTAAAGAATGATTTAAAACAAGAAGATTGGAAAAGCTTCTGTTTGAAATAAAAAGTTTTTTAAAAATTAGGAAAAAAAAATTTTTTTGAAGTAATTTTTACAATGCATCGAATTTTTTTCAAGTATCATTCTCTTTTAAACCAATGCTCCGGAACCGCTCTAATAGTTAACCATAACATGAACATTAATCAATTAGTTTTAGAAGTACGCATCGCATATTAACTTATTTTTAACCGAACTATTATTACGACAACCGATCGAAAGGTTTCATAAAAAACAGCCGATTGCAGCAGTAAAAACACTCAGAACTCAAAAACATGTTGTATGAAATTTTCATTAAAAATTTCTTTAAAATCTTTGCAAAAATAAATTTGTTTTTGAACTTTTATTCCAATCGAAAGTCTCTAATTGCACTTTGTGTTTACAATTAAGGAGTCTAATGCTTGAACGAGCCAAGGGCGATACCAGATGGAGACTTTACAAGTTTTCGCTTCGGATTGTTCTCGAGCGGGACATTCGTTAGTTGTCATCAGGTTTGCGTTGCTCACTGAGTTCTCGCACACTGATTCGACAACTTTAATGTTAACCTCATAACTGATGCCAGCAACAACTTGCGAAAATGCACTAACAATCTCGTCTCTAACTTTTCTGAAACAAATAAATCATTGAAAATATAAAACTTTCGTTCATAAAATAACTTTTATTTAGGACAGGTTCACATAATAAATGTGAACAAAACTGCATTGTATCTAAACCTACCGATACTTTCCGTTGTTGTCGTTTAGCTTTCCGATTGCCACATTCAAACCCGCCGAAAAAGCACCGTTTTCAGACAAAAGTTCCTTAATTTTGTTTTCTGAGAGTTGGGACTTGCCTCCGGGGAGTCCATATGCAAATGATAACCCAAGCAGGGCAACGAAAACAAAAGCTGAGTTCATTTTGTCTCTTACGTTTTGTACCGTTTCAAGGCGAATATTGCTATTTATGTTAAACAGAATCACAACTCGTTAACATTTCTTTCTATTTTTTTAAAGTGTAGTTTGTGACTTGGGAGAGAGTTTGAAGTTGGCGGGTGCTGTGCAAATATCACTCCCTAAATTATTATTGAAATGTTTAACTTTATTGTTTATTTACATTTTTTTTTTTGTTTATTAGATCAAGCTGTATAAAGTGAACTGTTTAGTCAGCTTGCTGAGGAGGGTGAAACAAACTTCTTTTGAATCAAAATTTATCTTAAGTTTTATTTATCTTTATCACGTTTAATATCACGTTTACGTTTATAATATCACGTTTTTACGTTTTTTAAAGTTAAAAATTGACGACTTGAATTGATGAAGACATTATATAGCATATTTACACTCTATAAATATACCGCTGCATGTACTTTTATTTGCATCGTTATTAGTTTTTTTGACATTAAACCAATAACAATGTATAAAAAGCAGAAGAAACATGAATTCAACGATGGATGACGAAGATACTTAATCTCAGATTTTTTTAACTCGCTGATTTTTGTCACTTAACACTTTCATCCTTTCCTGAGTTCAATTATAATTGTAAAACATCCTCTTGGTTTCAACTTATGAAATTTACTTTTATGAAATATAGGCAGGCTCGGTGACAGGGCACGCTTCGCGTGTGAATCACTCGCACCCCGATGTTAAAACTCTTTAAATTTTAGATTGGGTAGGGCTAGGCATTTTAGATTGGGTAGGGCTAGGACTAATGAAGTTAGGGGCTCTACTTAAGATGTAGCTAAGAGCCTTAATATCCTTTGTCCAGCTTTGAATATAAACATGTTTTTTACTAAGGAATTTTATAGCTTAATGATCACATTTAAGTGATATAGTTTCATAAATTATAAAAGTTCAAGTATTGAATTTATTTAGAAAGATATCGTTTGTTTTTTTTGTGTTTGCTTTTTTTTTGTTTGTTAATTAAACTCACCAAATAAAATATGTGTTACTAAAATTCAATTAAAAGGCTCTCAAATTCTTCACATGCTCATGTGAAGATCAATAAAATCTGTCAAGCTCTTCACATGCTCATGCTAAGAGTTTGCTTAAATTTCTAACAGATCTTTTTTTGAACAATCAGAATTCAATATGAATATACAGTAAAAAAACACATCCAGTTGCTTTAAAACACTACTAAAAAAACTTAATCATTAAATATAAATAGCTACAAATAGCAACAAAAATTTGGAAGGTTTAAACTTCAAGAAAACAAGATGGTTTCTTCAAAGAAACCAGATTTGAATTAATCAAAAAATTCTTTGATTTGGGAGCAGCAAAACTTACATTTTTTGCCGTCTAAATCTTTTGGAATAAACTCGAATAAAAGACAGCCGTTGATCGGCTAAATTAACAGCAAAAAGCAAATTTTAAGAGAATGTTCAAACATCAAAAGGTTGAAAGAGAGGTGGTAAACTAGAGAAGCTAAAATGTAGAAACCTCTTGAACCTCTTTCGAGGTTTCAATTTTTTATGGACGAAAAATCCTATTTTACTTTAGGGAATTCTTTTTGCTAAGATTGACCAATCATTTTTGAAAGACATAAAAAAAGACTCCTGAAGAAAAAGATTTAAGAGTAGATTTAAAGAAAAATAGAAAAAAAATATTAAACAGAAAAATATTGGTCGAGCGATTTCGCTTTTAGGAAACTTTAATCCTTAAATATAATTTAGTTATCAACCAAGAAAACTATCATGAGCAATTTTTTTAAGAAGCGGTGCATCTGTCAACATTTATATTGAAACATCTTTTTTCTTAAAATTTAATTTTTTATCTTTAATTTTCAAAAAAAAGTTCAAACTTGAATAAGAAATGAAAAAAATCATGTTAAAATCTTGTTTTACACTTCAGTTGTGGCCCGTCACGAATTAAAATTTATAATTTTACTTATTTCTTAGATAATATTACTCATTAAAAAAATTCCAGTGTAAAAAAGCTTTTTAAGTTCTAAAAGTTTTCAAGTAGTTCAGTTTGTAAGAACTTAAAACATAATTAAATAAACTTTATTTTAAGCATTCAACTGTTCAGGGTTCATGCTTACACTTCGTGCTTATGTTCACGTATAAGAAAAAATAGCATGATCTTTTTTTTGATTAAAACCAGCCCGAAAATAACATTTGCATCACTCATCATACCAAAGGGCATTACGCCTCCGGAATACGAACGAGGGTTGTTTAATGTTTCATGCTAAGTAAGCATCTTACAGTCGCCAATTGCATCAAACAAAGTACAATACTTTCTTATCGATAAAATGTTACAAGAGATCAACTTTGTGCTTTTAAAAAGATAATAGCATTTAGAATAATTAAATTTTATAATCGCCTGAACAAAACCTGAGACTTATTTTTGCCGTCATCTCAAAGAAAAAAATGTAAATTGTGAGTTTTAAGGTTCTAAAAAAATGTGAGTTTTAAGGTTCTAAATTGTGAGTTTTAAGGTTCTAAAAAAATATTTTATCACCATAATTTTTGTGTTTGCTATGAGATGATTCCGATTTCTGACTGCAGTGTATTTTTAAAATATTGTGTCTTACAAATAAGGCTGGGCTTACGATGATCAACAAGGGTTAGCCTTCCATCAAACAATCATTAATGATGTTGACATGGATAATGGTAGATCTTTTGTAATTCTCCGGAAGAGAGCACATCTAGTAAGAACTCTGAGATTACAGTCCTCATGGTTCTCACATAACTACATTTATTTGGATTACTTTAAATGCTCAATGTTAAATTTAATCGTCCTCACAAACTTCGATCTTAAATTAAATTTAAAAGTAGATAAGAATTTTAATGGGAACTCAGAGTTGAATAACAGAGTTGAATAACAGAGTTGAATATGTAATATGTGGTTCATTTTTATCGAGGTTGAGGATTTGAGAGCGTTTCCTGCAATTGCCGAGATGAAAAACTAAGATTTAAAACTTTTTAAAATTTAAGATGCAATTCATTCATTGATATCAACAAAGATGTTTTACTCTGAGATTAACAATTTTGTGTAAACTAAACAGGGGATTGTAAATTTATTGTTATTTATTTTAACTTTACGAATTAACCTCAAAACATCCCACACGTGAATTGCTTTTGTTGTAGTTTCTATATCTTTTAATTTTGTATATCTTATGACATTTATTATATTATGATATTATATATTTTTATTGTAACGTATATTTTTTATTATAAATTTTACATAAAAACAACTTTTTTTAAATTCCGTTTTAGCTTTTAGTTTTATTTTGTTTTGGCCCCCTCCTTTCCCAACTTTTGTGATTGAAAAAACCCTTTCAAATAACATAAAGGTAGTTTTAAAAAAGTTGATTGTAAATAAAGAAAATGTAATCACAAGTAGAAATGAGAAAATTCATTTAGGGTGAGTGGCTAAAAAATCATAATGTTCCAATGATTTGCTAGCAAAAAAGTATAATATCATTTAAAAAAGTATGATATATTTAATCATGGAGTGTTGAGGTCGCGGTTGGAGAGAAAGTTGAGAAACTGAGAAAGTAGTCCGTTAAGTTTAAAACTTGATGCTTATCATTGGCACAAAAATACTCTGTCCCATGATAAGCATCCGCCAAAAGCTTGTCAGATGCTTATCATGGAACAAAATATTTTTGTCCTATTTCATCTCGTCATTTTTATCCCATCTGTTCAAAAAAAACAGAGATTAACAAAATATTGTCATCTATATATATTTACATAGTTCTCATGCACTACCGCTCAAACTGGAAAGTCAACCTTCTTTTTGTCAATTTCAGTTGTTTTCTAAAGTTACAAAATTGAGCATTGGGTATTATATTCAATCAACTATTTATCACTAACATAACAAACAAGTAGGTAATTTTATTAAAATCAAGGGAACTAATTAAAGAGGGTATATTTTTGGTATTAATACGCAGCACTATTAGAAAGTTTAAATTGACGAGGTTATGTATTTATGGAAGATAACCAACCCTAAGTACTTTCGAAATTGAGCAGAGAATATTTTTTGGGAAAAAAAAAGATGACAACTGAATTGTTTAACCGTCATAATCTTTGAATCATCGAATTGTTATGGGATCATCTAAATAAAATCATCTGTCCGAAAAATCGAAAATCAAAATCTGAAGTTTGGGTACGGGTTTCGTGGTGTGATATTGCAATTGTTATCATACAATAAATGTTTTATATTAGTATAAAATCATAAATTCATTAAGTTTAATGGGTTACATTATTTGTTGATTGCGAAAGTTCGATATTTTATTGTGGACTTTTTTAGCGGTATTTTATAGGAAATGACGTAAACAAATTACAACTTTATGTTTGACTATAATAACTATACCGTAATGTATTTTTGAATAGATTGAATATTTTTTGAATAAATTGGGTGAATGTAGCGTTTTACGTAATCTCAATTGATTTAAAATTTCGGATACTTTTGCTACTAACTTGAAAAGAATGAAAAGAAACGTTTCGACATTCGTCCAATTTACCATTTTTACAACAACACAATACTCAGGTAATCACCCCAATCAAATTTCAAACATTCTCCTCAATCTTACTTAAATATTCTCCAAATTTTGATTAATAACGATTGAATATAAAATTTATTTTAATCAGTTTTTGTGCTAATAAATAATACATTTTAAAAAGAGATATTTACTGACTACGGCAACAACTTACGAATATGTTGGATTGCCTTTTTTTTCTGATACTGAAAAGTTGTTTTCCAAAGCACTTTTGATTGCTGTTTATGTTGCCGATGTAAGCTGATAAAATATTGACTGTGAGCACAATGAACTTTATTTTTGTATCATTTAAAAAGAAGTATACTTGTACCGAGCAATCAAACATCTCTTTAAATCTCTGCGCTTCATCTTTCTATTCTCTTGAAACCCGCCTCCCCAGTGGGCATGCGTCGTCCGCACGACGTCCCACGGACGTCCTAAGGACGTCTGGACGTCTAACGGACGTCCTACGGACGCCGCGCGGACGACGCATGCCCAATTGGGTCAAACGTTTCGCTGGAACTATTACTTAGTCAAACATACCAATCAAAAGAATAAATTTTCTAAACCTTTCACTTGGCAGTTAGTCAATAAGAAGACTTTTGCAATTTTAGAAGTGTATTATTTTATTCAACTCTTCTATGCATTCTTTTTTTTTTTCATCATAAGTAACAAGGCTTGTTTTATCCTCCGCTTGATTTTCACTTATCTGAATGCAGAGATAATAAGCTACATTAAGTTTCGCTAAAAACTATTGGTAAAAAAAACCTAAAAACTGTTGGTAAAAAAAACTATGTCGCGACGTGGTGAAATTGTATAACTAAGGGTCTGCGTCTCGGAATCGTTTTCTCGAAATGAACCGGAACAAGCATAATGAGACGAGAAATGTTCCGGAAAAAATTGACGAATAAACTGTCCCGGAATAAAGTTATAAACTGGGACAATAAATTTTCTTTCGGAATTTAAAAATTGTGTCCCGGATATCATCGTCTCGTCTCGAATAAAAAAATAACGAGACGCAGATGCTTATGTACAACATTGAATGCATAGTATGATGTAAATGTAGACTTTTAATTGACTTTTTGAAGTTTAAAAGGTTTTAACTAAAATCAATTAAGAGCATATGTGTAACACTGGTACAATTAAGTTTAATATTGGTTCAGCAAAGTAACTATACTAAATACCCGAAATAGGACGCATTCCGATGCGTCGGAAGTATTATGGATGAGTTACAAATACTGTACGGATATCATCAATGTTTTAGCCTGTAAATTATCACCTGTTTATTGCTCTACGTTTGCTAATGCAGAAATAACAGGTTCAAGTACTTCTTTAAACATCAATACGACATCCGGCGCATGACACAACAAGTTTCACACACAGTGATTAGATTTTTCCGTTTTTTGTAGAGAACATAAACTTCTTAATTTCATTTTTTTTTTTCTTTAAACATGAATTTGTTTAGCTGAAGAATGTAAAAGAAGAGCATATTTTTGTACATCCACGAAGTCATGAAGTCATCTAGTCATGAAGACTATTTTGGCATTAAATAAGAAAGAATTTAGCAAGTGTACAGCGTAGTGAGCGAATATTGAGTTATAGACTTTCTTTGATCTAGAAGTGTAACCCACTCATTGAAAATCTATCATTTTTAATGGGTTGATATAAGTTTTAATAGAAGTTGAAAAAGTGAAATTTTAACACGTTTAAAGGTTGAAGTTTTAATTTTAAGTGCAAGTTTAATTTTCCTTGCAAATCAATACAAAAGAAGAGTGTGTTACTCAATGTGGTTACATGGCTAATTCGAATTATGACTTTACTAATTACGATTTTATTTTCTTCTTACTGTTAGACTACTAAAAATGGGTTTGTAATATTAAGATTGCCGCCTCATTACAGGCATTTTTATAATTATGACTCGGTGCTAGAAAAAAATTATGGAATTTTATGTTTTCCAACGATCTACTGTTACAAAAAAACCTTAAGCATTTTAATGCTGCAGCAATTCGCAGTGCAAACATGATTAGAAACTTTATCTTATGTTTTGAGAAGCGGGATGCAGTATTCGCAACCATACTCATACTCTCAAACACTCACGAAAGTTCAGAGCAAGTAGACATTTTAAAGGTAAAAAATAAGATAAAATTTTGACATCTGTTTGCATCGTCGCAACAAAAATGGATCCTTTACATTTTTTGTCAGTGGGCTTACCGGACGAGTCGCAAATTAATAAAAAATTTGCCTGTCCACACTTTACTCAACCGGCTTTGTTAGACGAGTATTAAACTGCACTAAACATTTTAGAGCTTTTATGACCAGGCTGCAAATGTACTTATGTTTACCATATTGGTCAAAAATAATTATCTGTTGATTGTTTGAATGCCTTCTTGTCATTTAAGAACTAAGATAATCTGGATTTCAATGTACAGAGATTTCTTCGTTTGATGTATCAACTTTTACTGACGATTTGTACGTTACTGAAGCTTTTTAATGTATCAACTTTTACTAACGATTTGTACGTTACTGAAGCTTTTTATTGTATCAACTTTTACTAACGATTTGTACGTTACTGAAGCTTTTTATTGTATCAACTTTTATTAACGAAATGTCCGAACAGCTGAGACTGTTTCAGATTGAAGCTAAACCAGATTCGAAACGCAATTGAAACTGCTTCAAATAGATCACCTTTTCACATGTTAGATTTTTTTTTTAAATATTTAAGACACAATAAATCGATATTTATTCTTAAACTTAACCAACATAAATCAGTAAAGTAAATCAGTATAAATAAATTAGAAATTTTTCGAAAGTATAAAACAAATTAAAAACACCATATAAAGTAATTACATATATACTAAACGTAAGTTTTCTCAAATAGTTTTCTATAATACACAAAATAATTAACTACAAAATACAAACTCGGCATTGACGGTCTGAAGTTATATTTATTATAATTTTTAGGAAAAATATGAATTTGTTTGAAATATTTTGCGCTACATCTTTTTAAATATTTATGACCAGCAAAAATATTTACAACTACAAGGAATTTTATATTATTTTCTATATTTTTTCGCATTTTTATTCCGCTAAAGATGACCTATTAAAAGTCATTGGTAAGTCTTCTAAGGAATCATTCAACTCAGGATCATTATCGCAACTCAATGAAGCATATTGATTAGTGGAAAGCAAGGGAGACGCTAATGAGGAATTATGAAGCTTGCAAGACCAATACTCGAACAAAGCTTTATAGATAAAAACGTACTGGTGATCTTTATCCACCATTCCTCCTCTAAAAAATAACATTAGTTTAGATACGGGAAAGAAAAATGTGTCAAAAGAGTATGAAAAAATATTCAAAAACTATTATAAGAAAAAACACACACACACACACACAAAATGCAGAAATGATAAAAAAAACCTCTCGATTCTCATCTGACTGACAATTTTGAGGACGTCAACTTCTTTCTCCTCCTTAAGTAAAAAATGGTTGAAGTAAAGAAATGATTTAAAATTTCAATAAAAAAAAAGAAATCATCATTAATTTTTTTTGCTGGTTTGTGAATTGCTTAAGTTAATTTATCAAATTTCTTAAATTTCAAAGAAAAGAGAAGCTCAAAAAAAAAAATAGAGTAGCTCATCATGTTTTATTCATAATTTCAAAGGTTCCTATCCTTTAAAGAAGTTTAGCAGAAACATTTCTTGTAGGATTTTATTTTTGATTTTTTTATGATTTACTTTCTTCGTTTGCATATAGTATAAGCATTACTTACATCGATTTGAGAGATTCCAAGAGTAAGTGCAATGAAACAACCTGTTCTACCTCGACCAGCACTAAATATTCAATATGTTGATAATAAATGCAACCGAATAAAATAGAAACTGTTTGTATTGTAAAAAATTTGAAAAAATTTAAATCTAAATAAGTGATTAGTAACTAATGTCTTACACCAAGCTCAAATTTAACAGAATAATGGATTGTAATCATAAATATTGAATTAACTAAAAAATTTTTTTTTACACCATTCTGATTCTCATCAGCTCATATATTTATAGCAAACTTAAAAACTACGAATTGGCGAGAGTGTAAACGTCTTATGTACGCATCAGCATAACGGCGAAAACGGTTTTGCAAAAGACAGTTATCTAATTCTATAATTGCATACTAAAAAGATTTGAACAGAAAATTTCAGAGTAGAGTGCTCTATTAATCAGGAAATACACTGTTTGTATGTAGTATTTTTTAAAATTTTATAGCAGAACCCAAATTTGCAAATGAAACTGGTTAGAATTTTTTTAAAATTCAGATTTGCAAGTTGTTACCTTTTGCATACTTTTGAGGATTTTAACTTCGCTATTTGAGCCAAAATTTTAAAAATTAGTTACGCAAAAATTATTCCACAAAATTTAAACGCTTGTACCATTCCTTTCTTACTCTGATCTCTTTTCCACCCCTCACCCCTCTTTCCCCCCAAAAAAAATTTATCAGTGTTCTAACCTGCAATGCACAACCAATGGAGCTCCCTGCTGTCTTTGAAGACTATGGACTTCTTTTACAAGGGAAACAACCTGATGACATTTTTTTGGCACATTGTGGTCTGGCCATGACGTAAACCAAAAGTGAGTTACTTTTCGAGTTTCATCACTTCCCTGTCAAAAAATTATTACCAAATACAAAATTTTAGGTTTATAAAATGAAAAAAATAATAAGATAAAAATAAAAAAAAACGTGATAGAAAAGACAATCTTCTTCAGAAAAATTCTAAAACCATTCTGCATTCTGATTTTAAATTTTCTAGTTTCAGTTGTATATTTTACCTTATGAGATATATACATTGTCATGATTTTGTATCCATGGCGATCTATTTCAGAGTCATAAGTCACAGTAACATCACCGTAAACCTGTTGAGAAACAGTTTCAGGAGATGGCCAATACTGAACACATTTTTCCTAATAAAATAAACATATATGAAGTTACTGTCAGCTTTAAATTTAAAAAAAAAACTATATAACATTACCAATATTGTGTGAGTGGCCGTAGATCATATTTCCTATCATGAAGTGATATCCACAAATAGACAATAGAAAAATGTAAATTATTAGAAGACCTGTAACAGCAAATTTTTTAGTGAAAAGAACTTTTTCGGGAAAATTTTATTAAAGTAAAACTACTGTTTTATTGAAAAGAACAAAAATTATTTCTAAATTTTTTGTTAAAGTTACCATGGAAAAAACTATAAATCATTCAAAACTAAAATCTATAAATTTCAAATTTATTAAAATGATTTATAAGGTTTTAATTTTGAATATTAACATTACAAAACCTTTTATAATAAAGAAATCTTATTGAGCAGTTTTCACTCAAACCTTATTTCTTTCCTTTAATTTTGTTAACATCACAATAATAGAACAGTTGAATTGCCAGATCATTAACCAAAAGTCTGTCATAGTTGCCACCAATGGACCTAAAATTAATTTTTTTTTATTACAAACTTTTCTGAGTTTTTTTAAAAACAGTAAAGAAGCATCAAATTACCTTGTGTAGCTATAAACTGGTTTGGTTCTCCATTATATCCCTAGATTTGAATTGAAATACCACAATTTATAATGTACATGTAAATACATGTAATTTACATGTAAAAAAAAAAGTACATTCATCTTTCTTATTAAATGTAAAAACAAGGTTATATTATCTCACTGAATACAAAAAAGTTTTCCAATTGTATAACTTTAGATTATATTAATATTTATATTATCTTAAATTATGTAAAAAGACAAATTTTCTTATTTTTCTATATAGTTAGAAAAAGTAAGGTCAAAAATTATAAGTTTAAACCATATATTTCATATAAGAATAAGATTTGTCTAGCTTTTTTATACATTAAAAAGCTCTGCAATTCTTTATTTGCATTTGACCAACGAAGAACAATAAAGACAGCTTACTTAAGACAGCTTTTTATATCTGTTGTCATTTTTATGGTTTGTTATATTGTAATACCAAAAGCAGCTTATAAAGATCAAATTATGTAACTTTTGGAGCTTGTTTAAGAGAGGTGCTAAAGAATTTTGACACTAAATCTAATAATTTGTTTTGTTGCAAAAACAAGCTTACCTTAATAAAGTTAGCATTTATGTATACTAAAGAATTATCTGTTGTTTTAAGACGCACTAATGAACGAGAATCTAAAATACAAATATTTAAATCAACTAATTCTAATTCACAAAGTATATACATAATTACATAAAATGCTAATACAATTGCATTAAAATGGGCCTTGATGCTTTTTTTTTAGCTGTTTTTGTTGCTTAGTGAAAATATTTCTTCACCAAAAAAGCCTAACACAACCTGAACTTGTTTACTGCAATCTTTTTATTGTTTTATGCAATCTTTTGCCATTGGGAATGTTTGATCACTAAAATTTTGTGTCTATATGACAAAAAAAAAACATGCAGTAACAAACTTGACCAGGCAAAAGTTCTTTGATTGAGGATCTTCTACTTAATAAATCTTCCACTTAATAAACCTGAATGTTGTCTGATTAAAGATTTTTAGGCAATTCTGATATGAATGGTCTCAAGAAGGGCTGGCAAGCAAAGAATCTTCACTTTGCAATAAAATAAAACTGTACCTCATGAAAACTGATTTTGATCTCGTATAATGGCTTTCTAAGGGGTGTACATCCACCAGTTAGAAAAATAATAAAAATGGTTGTTATCAAAAATTGTGTGATTTTAATATAATAAAGAAAAAAAATTCTATCCAAATTTTATCTGATTTTTATTTTTAGTAAAAAAGTTAAAGAATTATGTTTGTTTTTTTTTTAACTCAGCACAAAATTTTAGTGATCATATATTACCAATCATCAGTTAAGATTTTGTTGATCTGATCGATGATGTTTAAAATTGTTTAATGTTTAATGCATTTACACATTAAGCTAATTAAGGATAATTAAGGATAATTAAGGATAATTTATAACTGAATTAAGTCAAGAAGTAAAAAAAATAAGACATACTTGGTAAAATCTCTGGATATCTATTTTTTAAACTATTCTTTAATTGCATTTCTTTTCGAGATATAGTATTTGGAGGTATGCTCTAAGAAAAACAATTCATACTTTCACTTTCATTTAATCAATCAACTTTTTAGTTATAACCTTTAAATAAACAAAGTAAGATGAACACTATTGCTTAAGTCTTAAATAAAAAATGGACACAACCAAATGCTGATCTTTAAATTCTGTTTTACACATACATTTTTTTCCATTTAACATACCTAGAATAAATTACTCAAAAATTGTGAAGGTAATTTGCTATTGCTTAAAAGTAAAAAAAAAAAAAAAAACAATTTCTGATTATAACAAGTATTAAGCAAAATTACCCAAAATTCTTCTGTAAGTTCTTTATCATTATCTTTTAATCTGCACAGTTCTCTATATTTTATACATCGACTTTTGCGTAACAAAATTTCTTCTGTAGGACTGGAAAAACAATTCAGACTATCATTTGAGTGGATAGTTATTACAACTGCCATTTTTTTCAATTTAAAAAAATATATTAATGAGAAAACCAACAAATGAGAGTTTAAAAAATGATATTAGTTTTTTTGCTTAAATTATTATTTTATAATTACATTAGACTGTTAAACAAATTTTGTTACAACATTCAAACTATATTCAGATTGATTAGCTGCATTCTGCAAAGTCACAAAATTGTAGTAAAATTTCATCGGGTGAGAAGGAAACAAATACATGAATTTGTTAGGAAATATATTTTTAAAAGCTAACCTTAACAACTTAGTTTAAAATCCAACTCAAACAAAGTTGAATTGCTTAGTTAACCAAAGAGTATCAAATAAAAAAACTCTGTAAAGAAGAAAAGAAATTTAAAAGATTTAATAAACTGATATGTGAAGTCCATACTTATACTTATACTAAAACTAAATGCCAAAAAAAAAAAAATCAGTTTTGTTTATAACAGCTCATTTTTGTAATAGGAATTAAAGTACTACATTACATAGAGATTTAAACAAGAAAAACAACTTTTATTAAACATTTTTATGATAAAAATTTTTAAAATAATTAAACGAATTAGTAGATCTCCATAAAAACGACAATGTTATGAGATATGTTAGTATCTTTATTACTCTAACAGTTTTAACATTATAAAACAACATTAAGACACCCTTGCTTACTGCAGCAAATCTAGAAGATTTTATACAAACCAGTATATTTATATTAGGAGACCTCATATAGTCAGTTTACCTTTCATGTGTAATAACAGATTCCTCTATATCAGGAGTTCTAGGAGAAAGCTCAATAACCAAAGATGCAGAAGAACCCCTCCTTCAATAAAAAATTTAAAAAAATATATATTCAAATTATTTAATGCAATAATAATTTTGTTATAATTTATATAAAAAAAAAGCAGCCACATATTATAAATAACACTTTTATACCTAGATTGAAACAGACTTTTATTTTTACTTCCATTTCCACCAATTGAACTGTTTTCTGACCATTTTCTAGAGAACCCTGTTTTTGCAGGATATAATAAATCTAACTGTGGTTGAACAGTAAATGGACCAGCCATTTCTATGGGACTTTGAATAGGGAGAATAACTTTATCTACTGTTTTGACTGGAGATGAAAATGAAAATATTGGTGTAGAAGCCTTTTTAGGAGAATATGAGAAAGCTACTTGTCTGGGAGAGCTTGAAAATGAATTGCGACCTGTTTTTAAGAGGCTTTCACTATCTTTGAATGGAGATTCTTTTGATGTTTCCTTATCTTTCTTTTTTCTTTTACAACAAATCTATAATGAAAACAATTTCAAAATATTTTTACTTTTAATAAATTTTAAACTAAATTAATTTTAGAACATAAAACATACTTTAGTAAATGCATAAATTGTTAAATTTAAGAAAACAGGTGGTTGGACTATAATTTGTAAAATTGTAAAAAGGCTTACTTTCTCAATTAAACTTTAGTTCTCTTCTGTTTTTTAGTCCCTTAACTTCCCTGACTCGCTGTCAAAAAAGTTAAGGGAAACAAACTACTGCATTTAAAAAGATTGTAGATAATATACAACCTATGACAGAGAATGTTTAAATATATTGCAGATTTATATATAAGATGAGTATAACCAACTATTTAATGCATCTTGCTTCTCAATCATTTAATAACCAAAATGGTTTCATAAAGACCACTGTTAATAGTGAACCAATCAGATTACTTATTGACACAAGTTCAGGTCTCAACAAACTTCTAATTAGTAGAGATTATTTATTACTGCACACCAATATCACCATTTCATTCAAACCAAAATTGTGATTCCTTGCCAAAAACATTATCCAAACCACCAAGTTACCGGCAGCTACAGATTTTTGTAACAAATAGAAGAAACCATGTCATGACTTTTCTGACACTTTTCATATACCCCTTTACTCTAACTCAATTAACAAAAAAGCTTCTGATAAAGTTGACTCCAACAACATATTACCATCAAATTTAATCAAAGGAAGCAGTTAATGTCATGTAGTAAATACACATAGTAAATACAATGCCATTAGCTATCTTTCTAGGGACAAATGTTCTTGTTAGAAGCAGTTAATGTCATGTAGTAAATACACATAGTAAATACAATGCCATTAGCTATCTTTCTAGGGACAAATGTTCTAAATTGCAAACATGATTGACTATCCTAACCAAGTTAATGTAGTATAGAGCTATAAAGTAGTTAGTAAAAGATTGTATTAAATCTTATTTTTTGCCTAATATATTTTAACTACTTACCACAAGAAGAGAAAGCAATATGATAACTATCAGTGAAGTTAGAGCAGCCACAGTCAGAAGATACCATCGCTCATTGGATGTTGTTACATTATCATGCATTTTTATTTCTTCTTCCTAAATAACATTAACAAGTTGAAGATTTAAAAATATCTTCATAAGGAAAAATATAGAAATAATAATTAAAAACAACTTGAAAGAAATAAACAAAATATCATCAGTATGTAAACTACATTTGTAATTAAAATAAGTAAGAAATAATGAGTGAGAAATAAGAGAAAACTATTATCACCTTTTGATAGAATTTTGTAACATTATACTTTTGTAGAAATCCTCTCATCTCACCACTTGTTAATAATCTTTCTAATTTGTGGGATGGCACAAATACCATGTGTTGCCATTTTTTATTTGAATCTTTATTCCGATAGTAACAAAACCAATTGATAACAATATTGGCAGAATTTAACTAAAATTTAATAATTTAAAAACTGAATTTTTTATACTAAATAACTTTATGTATGTAAATACCAATTAAAATAAAGTTGGTAATTACATATTAGTATAAAACTGTAAGCAAAAAAGTGAGCACCAAAAGCTGAAGCACATATTCTTTATAAATTGTACTGTTAGTACAATTTTAGTACAATTGTCTGCAACAACCGTAATGATCATTCAGAGTTACCACTACTAGAGGAAACCAATGTAGCAGCCATCATTGCAATTTTTTAGCAAAAATAATTGTAACCACAGCATATACAGTTAAGGCAGTCAAAAACCCTTGTGCAAGCTGTATCTCAGTCAATTACAACAATCACAATCATAACCAAGCTATCATAACCAATCACAATCATAACCAATCACAATCATAACCAATCACAATCATAACCAATCACAATCATAACCAATCACAATCATAACCAATCACAATCATAACCAATCACAATCATAACTAAGTCATGATTAAAATTTTCTTGATTACAACTGTAAAAAGTGGTTCATGTTGCAGTGTTTGCTTTTTTTTGAATATACCATTCTGTATTGGCAAAAGATACTTTTAGCTTAACATAAAGTATAGTGTGAGCCTAAAATAATATTTGATACCTTTCATAAAAACTAATGCAAGAAATTTATTGAATATAGTGATTGTAGTTTTTTAATGCCACATTATGTGACATTAAAACTGATGGTAATTTCCATAATTTTACATTATGGAAATTACCAACAGTAATTAGTTAATTACTCACCTAAATTGCAAGCTCATCCAAGAGATATATTTTTATTATTTTATTTATTTATTATTTTTTTTGATGCAATCTGTTGCTTTCTTCAACCTTTCTTAGAAAAGGTATAAAAAAAGGCTTAAACAATTTCAATCTAGTTATCTTATTATTAACTCTTTTATTTGAATAAACTTTATTCCTTTTAAACAAGGTTTATTATTTAAATATTTTTCCATTATTTTCTCATGTAGACTAGAAAAATGATTATAAACTTTAAACCCCAGATTAAATTATTTAGAGCACATGTATAAAGAGTTCATTGGTGAAAGTGCAAGTTTTTTAAAAACTTTTTTTTAATTCTATTTCCAATTTCTAACTTTCTTTTATCAGCTTTTGCAACAATAAGCTTAGAGCTTTATTTTTTAAGTCATTGGATGTTTATTGAACAATTAAAATGAAATAATATATTAAGATTTAAGTTAAAACAATTTTTTTGAAAGATAATTGACAATAATGTTTCTTATTTACTTTGGATGTAAAAGGAGCAACTTATAGGTTTGTATAAACCATCCATATATTTTAGTAAGGAATCTAAAAACCATCCATTTATTTTTTAAATAAATGGACTAAAAATACAACAATGCTTGTATGATATCAATGAGATAAAAGTTTGAAAAAAAAAACTCAAAAGTTTCTTATAATGACATTTTTTTTTATAAAAAAAAAAGGTGTTCTGTGATGTGTATTTGCATAATGGCTGTTTTAAAGATAAATTGAAGAACTTTTTTATTTAATAAAACTTTGTTTAAATTGGATAAAATTTAAAATGAATGTACTTAAAAAACCTATGATATCAGGTTGGTAGGGCTTTATGAGAAAACTCTAATACTCAATGCTTTATCAACCCCCTCCAAATAAGCATCATACCAACCCCCTTCATATAAGCAACATAGGACAACTAATGCTATTTTTAGGAGCTTCTCTGATTATTTTAACAAATTTTTTTTATAAATAGAGGTTCTTTTTTGTATATAATATTATATTTTTATTGTTTTTCAAATAATTATGAGGAAAAGCTAAAGATTTTATTTTATTTAATTATGAGGAAAAGCTAAAGATTTTATTTTATTTAATTATGAGGAAAAGCTAAAGATTTTATTTTATTTAATTATGAGGAAAAGCTAAAGATTTTATTTTATTTAATTATGAGGAAAAACTAAAGATTTTATTTTATTTAATTATGAGGAAAAGCTAAAGATTTTATTTTATTTAATTATGAGGAAAAGCTAAAGATTTTATTTTATTTAATTATGAGGAAAAGCTAAAGACTTTATTTTATTTAATTATGAGGAAAAGCTAAAGATTTTATTATATTTAATTATGAGGAAAAGCTAAAGATTTTATTATATTTAATTATGAGGAAAAGCTAAAGATTTTATTTTATTTAATTATGAGGAAAAGCTAAAGATTTTATTTTATTTAATTATGAGGAAAAGCTAAAGATTTTATTTTATTTAATTATGAGGAAAAGCTAAAGATTTTATTTCATTTAATTATGAGGAAAAGCTAAAGACTTTATTTTATTTAATTATGAGGAAAAGCTAAAGATTTTATTTTATTTAATTATGAGGAAAAGCTAAAGATTTTATTATATTTAATTATGAGGAAAAGCTAAAGATTTTATTATATTTAATTATGAGGAAAAGCTAAAGATTTTATTTTATTTAATTATGAGGAAAAGCTAAAGATTTTATTTTATTTAATTATGAGGAAAAGCTAAAGATTTTATTTTATTTAATTATGAGGAAAAGCTAAAGATTTTATTTTATTTAATTATGAGGAAAAGCTAAAGATTTTATTTTATTTAATTATGAGGAAAAGCTAAAGATTTTATTTTATTTAATTATGAGGAAAAGCTAAAGATTTTATTTTATTTAATTATGAGGAAAAGCTAAAGATTTTATTATATTTAATTATGAGGAAAAGCTAAAGATTTTATTATATTTAATTATGAGGAAAAGCTAAAGATTTTATTATATTTAATTATGAGGAAAAGCTAAAGATTTTATTTTATTTAATTATGAGGAAAAGCTAAAGATTTTATTTTATTTAATTATGAGGAAAAGCTAAAGATTTTATTATATTTATGCTGAAGTACTCTTGATACATAATCTCACCCAAAAAAGTTGTCATGCAAATTGTGTTCATAACTATTTTCTTTAAAAATATTTTTGAATGGAAAATTAGTTAACCAAGAGAACTTCGCATTTCATATTAATTAGTGTTGGCAGCAGTTCATTAATCAAACTAATAAAATAGCAATTAACTACAGTTATATCTGTTAATGAATATAATATTGAATAAATTTGACATTATCATCCTACATGTTAAAGCTATTAATGACACAATTAAATATCAATTTCTTTTTGTTAACCAAAGTAAAGATTACTCCTGTCATGTATCAATGCTTTTATAACTCAACTTTATTGTCTGTGTTAAAACAATAAAAATCAAATTATAAAAACAAATTTTAAATGGTTTGTCCTTTTAAATTACAATCATTCGTTTAAGGTTTAAAAAAGTTTATCTATGAAACATTTAGTTTATTAAAACAAAGAATGACTGAAATTTGTTAAAATAATATATCATTTACCTTCTAATTCTTTACATTATCAGACTTAAAACAAAAAATAACATACAAAAAAAAAAACAAAAACTAATAACAACTACTTACTGCACTAACTTCTGAAACTTCACATTTAACTTTAGAGTTTACAACATGAAGTTCAATGTCTCGAATAAATTCAGATTCTTTCGATAAGAAATTTTCAAGAGACAAAGATAACATCTAAGACAAACAATAGCTATACATATATAATATATATTATATATAATATATATTATATATAATATATATTATATATAATATATATTATATATAATATATATTATATATAATATATATTATATATAATATATATTATATATAACATATATATATATATATATATATATATATATATATATATATATATATATATATATATATATATATATATATATATATATATATATATATATATATATATATATATATATATTCTCTTGAAGACAAGGAATGGAAACAATTTATTTTAAAAATTCTTACTTTAAAAAGAAGAATTTTTAAAAATCTAAACAATTTTTCAAAATTCTTTTTTTAAATATACTAAAATTAAAATACTTTTAAACTGACAAAATTATTTGATCACTGGAGAGGAATGTGAACGTGTAATAGTCAATTAAGTATTTCATTTTTAGGCTAAAATATAATTAAAAAAGAACTAATAACATTGTAACTTTACACTCTTTTTAAATAAAGATAAAACCAAGCCACCTAATTAAAAAGATTACTTTACCATTATTAGGACATGTTTAACATGCTCCCCGCCATTTGATTTTTTGCTGTCAACATTGTCAACTTCACCATAGTTTTGCTCATTTATTGATCTTTTTAGAAAAGAGTGGTTGAACTTCTTAAGCAAAACCTTTTTAAAAAGAGCAGTAAATTCCTCTGACTTTGACAAACTTTCAGCAAATATAAGAAAAGTCCCTAGATTGAAAATAAACAAAATATTTTATTGTATTAGATTATTATTGAGGAAATTATCAATTATTACAAAACTAAAATTTCTTGCTAAAACAAATAAAAATAAAATTTTTTATTCCATTAAAATCAGTTATTGATTCAAGAAAACATTTTTTCTTTTCTGATCATTTAATTAAATCAAATTGGAGATTTACTAATGAGAGTGAAATTAAAAATTTAAATCTAAAAAATATTTATTCTAAATATTATCTCATGACTTTTATGAATATTTCTACTTTTTAAAAATATACTTCATGACTTTTCTTACTAAAGCAATTTTGAATCATTTTGGTAAAAGAAAAAAAAAACACAAACTGAAATATAGTATTTCTATACATAATAAAAATAACTCTGCAATTTTACCTTTGTAACTCTATAACTTTAACTTAAAATACCTTTACTAAAAATGTTATGCTTGCAATGAGAGTAATGTGTTGTAAATGCTTTTAACTAATTTTTAATATAATAGGATTTCTCATTAACAGGGATCTTGCTGAACCATACAGAAATTTTTCACATAAACAAAACTATTTTTAATCTAAGTTTGAAATAAATTAAACTCAGTAGTAACTATGAAAATACATCAAAGTTATTTGTATAAATAGTAAATCAAGGTAATAATACATTTTTAATTCAGTCAATACTAACAAACAACTTGCCTTAAAACTGTTATTAAAATTGTCTATACATATATAGGGTTTTTACAAAGCTATTAATTAGGATTTTATGTATGCATGTATGTATGTATGTATGTATGTATGTATGTATGTATGTATGTATGTATGTATGTATGTATGTATGTATGTATGTATGTATGTATGTATGTATGTATGTATGTATGTATGTATGTATGTATGTATGGCTCTATTTATACAAAATATTGAGCATTCTTATATGAGCATGATATTTTGTATTTGAAAATAATACAACTTGAAATAGCTATATATATATATATATATATATATATATATATATATATATATATATATATATATATATATATATATATATATATATATATATATATATATATATATATATATATATATATATATATATAATCCTGATTACTAGCTATTTAAAGACTCAAGATAAAATTAAAAAATCATAACAGACAATTAGGACCTTTCAGTTATTAAGAATAGTGTAACTATGATTACATTTACAAATATTCTGCTGAAAACTACTTTTTACCTATTAGAGACATAAAAATCAAATGAAAACAGGAACACGTCATATTATCAAGAAAATTGGAAGCTGGAACGCCAGAACGTTTCTTGCCATGTTCTTTATTCTTCCTGTTTTATATATATCTATGTTCAGTATACAATCGTAAACATTAAGTACCATCTCACTCGATCTGTTTTATCATAAAAACGCGGGACACGCGGGTTTTGTAATAAAGTAACTTGTTTATGACATTTTTTTTTACATATTATTTTTTTGGCTAAAAAGTTGAAGCACACCTAAAAAACAATGTTGTTTGAACTTTTGATCTGGACGTCTGTTCATTTATGGCTTAACTTCATTGGAATTATGAGGAAAAGGACTTCCGTATAAAGTACTAACTGTTTAAATCAACAATAACAAATCAATACCAAAAAGTTAGTGAAAAATGAAAAAATATTATAGGCTTACCAAAATTGCTATTTGTGCGGTGGGTCGTTTATAAGTAAAGGTGATTTAGTAATATATAAAATAATATAATGTAATAGTATTGATATATTTCAGTACTTTTTTATTTTTTTAACTCAGAATGCATTATTTGATTTGTACTAATTCAGTGTGGTGATTTTTTTATTTACAGTAAAGTATAAACAAATGGACAAAAAACGCTGATATCCATGATTTTGTTAAAGAACAAATTGTGATACTAAATGAAGAACTCTCAAGTAAAAATTGCTGAGCTTATGAAGATATTCAAGCATGAAGTTCGGAATGTTCTGCGGTGCACTTTGCCAAATGGTCTGGATAATAGTCGTAGTAAGTGTGGTGTAATTCACAAAACAGCTTGTAGATAAGATCGTATCTTTAAAGTTATTGGTGTTCGTTGCCCACATGCCAGCTCTGTTTTTATTATTCATGACGTTGGAAAATAAGACATTGACTCATGCACCTGAGCTATAAGATGACTTCTATTGTGAGACTTTAAACTTCTTACGCGACATCCGGCTAAAAAACCACTCATAATAGAAAAACAAAGATTAGTGCGCATAAAGTTTTGCAAGGAAATGGCGAAGAACCAGTCGATTGGTGGGACAGGTAGTTTTTTCTGATGAGAGTATATTTTCACTAGTACGTGGATCAGGTTCAAATTATGTATTACGACCTTCAGGTGTTCAAATTAAAAGAAAACCTTGAAAATTGTGCAATATTCACAACAACTTAACGTTTAGGGTGCGATAACAGCATCATACCCTTGAGGATTAGAGGACTTTTGGGAAGAGTGTGAAGGTTAACTCAGCAAAGTTAATTGAAGTTCTAGAGGCTAATGTTAAAATGCACATTTAATTAAGTGGTTTTACATTCATTCAGTAGGACTCAGTTTCATGTCAAGCGACAAGTATGTTAAAGAAGTGGTTTATTGACAATTGAGTAGATATTCTACCAAACTGCCCTTCAAACCCGCCAGATCTCAATTTTATTGAAAACTGCTAGAATATCATGAAACGTAAAGTTACAATCCTTCATCCAACCTCTGAGACGGATTTTAAGAAGCTATCGAGACAAATTTGGGCAATGTAGGAGTCGAAGAAGTGCTAAAGAAAACTTTGCTAAAGATTTTATTACGAGTTTTAAAAGTATGGCTGAACAGTAATAGCAAAACAACATTATGTAACACGTATTTTGTTATTACTGGCTTCCAAGTGCTATAAATGCTCATTTCTAATGTCCATAGAAAAACAACAACACTCAATACAAACTTTAATTTTATAACAACAGGCCATGAAAATGTCGTATTATGATAAAACAAGGAAACTGTTATATATTTGTTCTGCAGTCTGATAAAAAATACTTAACAGACAATGAAAGTCAATAATCATTGAAAACGGTATAGAAATGAGTTTTCTAGATTCACTACAAATAGATTAATTTTCTAGAATGTAATACAAATCGCTTTCTCGAAGAAACACCTACAGTATCGGACAAAACATGGTGGACAAACTCAAATTTAGAACAAAAGTTGATCAAAAACTAAAAAAAACTAGTAAAACAATTGAACATATTATTTTTTATGTAGTTTATTATGTTGTTAACAAAACTTAAAAGTTTTGAATCATACTAAAAATCACTAAAAAAGTTTTAAAACACATTTTCCCTAACAAACTACATTTTTCTTTGGACAAAACAAGGTGGACATTCAAAAAATTGACTGAAAATTCAAAAAAATTCAAAAATTAACTTATTATTTTTCAAAAAACTTCAAAAGTTAACTTAATATTTGGTAGGACCTCCTTTACTTTTAATTACTTCTTTCATTCTTCGGGGCATAGACGCAATTAATGAGTCAACAATTCTCATATCAATCTCTCACCAGGCCTTCTCGATTTGTTCAAATAATTCCTCACTGGTCTTCACATTTGCACGCTCAATCTTATTGTCAATTATTTCCCACAAATTTTCTATGGGATTCAAGTCAGGGCTTTGTGCAGGCCACTCCATTATGGTGATATTCTTGTCCTTGAACCATTGTTTTACAATTTTTGACGTATGTTTGGGATCATTATCCTGTTGAAAAATCCATTTTAGGGGCATCTCCCTTTCAGCATGTGGTAACATAACATCTTCCATTATAAATTTGTAAACAAAGCGGTCCATAATTCCATTAATTTTGTGAATAGGACCAGTTCCTAGTGCTGAGAAACAACCCCAAACTATAGCAGACGTTCCATGCTTAACACTCTTCTTGGTATATTTAGTATTGAATCTGGTGTTCTTTGGTCTCCAGACTCGCTTATTGCCGTCGCTTCCAAAAAGGTTATATTTTGATTCATCACTAAAAAGTATGTTTTTCCACTGGTCTACAGTCCAATTTTGGTGTGCTTTGGCAAACGCAAGTCTTAGCTTTCTATTTTTAAAGGAAGTTAGCGGTTTCTTGGCAGGCATTCGAGAAAACAATTTTGCTTCGTTAGCTCTTCGTCGCACAGTGCGATTAGAGATTTGTAGTTCAAGTTTTTCAGTTAATTTTGTGGATGACAAAAATGGATCTTTTTTAAGCTCTTTACCAATTATTCGATCTAGTCTTTGTGTTGTTTTTCTTGGACGTCCGCCCCGATGGTTTGTTTTATAGCAGTCACGAGATCCAAATGATTTGACAGTTTTGCTTACAGTCGATTTAGCTATATTATATTTTCTACAAATTTCAGCTTGACGTTTTCCGCTTTTAAAATCTTTAATAATATTTTCACGTAAAACATTTCCTAATTTGTCGTAAGCCATTTTAAGTTGCAATTTACCCCATATATTACGAGTTAAATCTATTTTTAGTTTAATTGAAAAAATAATTGGCCAGACGTTCCAAAATCTATTTTATTATTTTAGAGTAATGTTATGATAAAAGTGAAAACAAAAGAATGCGGTAAATTGAATAAAGACAATGAAATCTTATAAAAAAAGCTTCGTTTTGATTTGTCCACCTTGTTTTGTCCAAGGAAAAATGTAGTTTGTTGAAAAAAATGTGTTATAATTTTTTTTTGTGATTCTTAGTATGATTCAAACGTTTTAAATTTGGTTAAGAACATAATAAACTATTTAAAAATTAATATGTACAATTGTTTTACTAGTTCTTTTTAGTTTTTGATTAACTTTAGTTCTAAACTTGAGTTTTTCCACCATGTTTTGTCCGATACTGTAAATGTAGCACACACACACACACACACACACACACACACACACACACACACACACACACACACACACACACACACACACACACACACACACACACACACACACACACACACACACACACCACCTCATGTTTTTGTAATATTGTCCTTGGAAATGATGTTCAAAGTCAAACATATCTCGATGAAAACGTTCGACTTGCTGGGCTCATTAAACTATTCTCCCTGAATCAGTCAAAATGAGCGTCAAGGGTATAGACTTTGAGAGACAATCTGTATCTCATTTTGGCATAACTGAACCAACAGAGAACTCCACTTTTGCCAGTCTTTTCTCTGATAGTGCGCCTAAGTGTTAAGGCTATCCCATAGGCAAAGGAAATTTTGTGAAACCGCCTTGAAGCCCCATTTGAATGATTCCATTTTAAAGTCTCCGATGACCTTACTCAGCAGTAACACAAACCGAGTTATTGGTTCAAGTCACCAGTGCTTTTGTCCTTGTATGACTATTACTGGACAGTCGTAGTACATTCTAGCATTTCAAGAATATTTTAGAAGGTTACTCAGTATTGAACGAGAACCGAGAAATTTCTTGAAAACAGACGAATTTCAAAATATCTCTATCTTGATCACAGAAGCAAAGTTTTTTTTAGGTATTTTCTGTTTGTTTTAGGCATAACGGGTTAGGAAAACACACTTTAAGAAAAGAAACAAGAAAAAATAAAATATCTGTTACATAATGTAATTTTTAACTTAAAAGCGTTTTTTAAAGTTCTCTAACTTTTTGGAAGCTGTTCTATATAACTTTGTTTTATAATACTTGTATTTTTTTTGTTTTGTTTTTATAAATTTAAAAAAAATTTTTTTATGAGAGTTGTATATGAATTCATATTGATATTCTTATTTATTCATATAAGTCATTTTGAAGCATAATTAATGGAAATAAACTCTGGTTAGTTTCTTGAATCTTATTAAATAACTTTTTAAGTTACTTAAATCTTATTTTAAAAAATATCGTAAAACTAAGGATTTTTAAAACAAATTCATGACGGTGAATGTCTTAAATGCTTTTTTTTTTTAAAAAAAAAATTTCTCTCAAAAGTTAGACAATCATAATTAGACACACATAAATTCCATTAATTAGAGTTGAGATTGAATTTAGCATTGGGAGTGAATCATTAAAACAGTGCTATAAGCATCATGGTTGCTATAAATATCGTGGCTATAACGTCATATGGGGACATGAAGCAATTTGAACGGCACCAATTTTAAATTATAAGCAAATGTCAGTAATTACTATAATTTACAACTTTTTAAATGTTTAAGATTTGAAAGAAAAATATTTATAATACAATTAATAATAAAAATATTTTTTTTTCTCAGAACACTTATTTATTTAAGATGACTTTGTTTTGAGCTGAATTTTGTTGTTACCAAAAGTTGTTTTAACTTATAGGGTAAAAACATACAGATGGATGCATGGAGTTTTCAAATCCCAAGATAATTGCGGATGGCAGAGTAGTTGCGGTGATTAATAAGCATTTTTAAAATTAAAAACAAAATGCGGTAGCAATTGTGATGATTTATTTATATGGCATTATTAAAAATGCGCGTCAATTTTAAATTTTGAATGTATTACACAAATCTCTGGCAAATCAGAATTACGAAGTTACATAATTAATGTATAGTTGCATAATGAATGCATTAATTTCAAGTTTTCCAATCGAAATCGATTTTCTTAATTACATAATTTATGACACATCTATGTGGGAGTCATCTTTGGATAGATATGTTTGACACGGACATCTCGTTTAACGATGATACAAAAAAGTGTTCATGCTCTGAGAAAAGTAATAGTCTAGTTTAAAAATGGAAATTAATAAAGTAAGTACTGCATGCTTACGTAATAAAAAATAAACGTGTATTTGTAATTCGTTTAAACTTGAAATGTTTTGAAAATGGTTTACATATAAGCCGCCCTTTAATTTGGTTAAGCCATTTTTTATTAATCGGTAGAAACTTACTTTTTCCATTTTTATCAGAGATTTTATCTTCTCGTCACCATCAGAGAATAATTTTCTAATGAGATAAGTTTTCAACTTTTCGTTTTGATTTTCATAAGTTTAAGCCTTTTTTGAGATAATATTTCAAAGTTGGAGATTAAAAAATGTTAGAAACCTGGGAATAACTAAAAAATTCTACTCAGGCTCATTTATAGAATTGTTAGTGTATTAACCGCTTCATATGCCTGATCTTGATCATACCTTTTTTTAGGAGAGCGTTATAAGCTGAGCAGAAACAACTTGTCCATTCTCTCATCATCTGAAAAGGTATACGGTTTATCATTGTAATCTATATAGATTGAAGGGCAAGATAATGTCAATAGAACTTTATAAATTTTATTCAAAATTTTGTTTGAAGCGAAAAAAAATTTAACCTGAGATTCTATTTCCTAATTTATTTATTCTTCTATTTCTTTGTTTATCTTTGCTTAACTTTAACAGCTTATTTCGGTTTCGCACAAAAACTGTATAAAACTTTAAGAAATCAAACTTTCAGTCAAAGTTTGAAGATCTGTTGTTGATGAACAAATGAAACATTTATGGAGTTGAAAATTTTTTTTTTTTTTTTAACAAAAATTCTCAAAATAAAAATTTATTTAAAGGCTATAAATACAAAAAAAAATTTTAAATTTTCTTTAAAAGATTTTTAAAAAAAGTGTTTTGATTTTTTTTAAAGCTTTTTTGGAATAAAATTTAAAATATTATATAAAAAGCTTTGTAAACATCAAAAATGAAACTTGGACTTGGGTAAAAAAATCTCTTAATCTTTAGTAAAATGTTAAGCATATTGTATTCACACATGCCACAACACTGTTTTGAAAATTTATCAACTTCCTCTTAATTCAAATTTTCGTAATCGCAGTTTTTTCCTTCACATTTTGCAGCAGCTGCTGAAAAAATCTCGCGGAGCTCAAAAAATACGTATTAACGTTTTTTTTTTTTTGTTTTTTTTTTATTAAAAAATTTGACTTATTTTTTTAACTTAGTATTTAAGTTAGTTATCAAAAAAAAAGAAAAAAACTGCAACCCCTCAGCCCTAACCTATGCTCGTTACTACTAACAAAAGCTTTTCGTAAGGTATATAAAAAAAACCCTCAATACAAAAACCCGCTGGTAATGAAAAAACCCGCATTTTTACTTAAATCTAAATTCATTTCTTTGTCTTAACAGGTTTACTAAGATTTGTCTCATTTAACAGGTTTATGATGTCAAGCGTAAACGGATGTTTTCATTGGAAACCTCTTGTTGAAAGAGTTATTCCCATTGAAATGCGTCTAGGAATGACAGTAGGAAGTTACGCAGCTGTCTCCTTTATTCGTAGTTTGATATGTTGCATGCAAAAATGTGAAGAGCAAGAAAGTGTAGCTGTATTTAGACCGACTGATGAAAAATCTTCCTCGGACATAATTTATCAAGCAAGAACAACAACAGTAACCAGAACAATAGCAGTAGACCCAGGCCCCATAAATTAAAGTCTATTTATTGGAGTTGCAGTTGCTTACAATCTGAAGTTGTTTCCGTCAGTTCAAAAAATTTAAAAAAAAGATCAACTTGTGTAGATTTTCTGATTTTTTACGTACATAATTACAACAGTATTTCAAATAAAATATGATTTCTTAACTTTTGCTTTTTGTATTTTTGTTTTGGTTTTTTATTTATATTTCCAAGAGTAAAAGAATACGTCATAAGATCTACAGTTAAAACGATAGTTTCTTTAATATCTAACAGGTTCTTAAGGTCCGCTTTATACATTTGTCCCACTTTATACTTTTGATATTGTTTAATATTGTATAAATATTTACACTACGCGGAGCCTACCTTTATTACAACGGTGGGTTAATATTATGGTCAACTTGGGTTTCTTGAAACCCTATGTTGACCATAATACTAACCCACCGGTGCGAATAAAAATGAGCAAAAAATTTAATAGGCAGTGTGAATAAAAATAAGCAATTGCTTTTGCTATGTGTTTTCGGAGCTCCATTAAATTACTCCACTTTACGTAAAGTAATTGCTCCAAAAACACTTAGCAAAAGCAGTTGCTCATTTTTATTAACACCGTCTATTAACTTTTTTTTACCATAGCGATCGGTTAGTTAAAAAGTGTCCTGTGGATGAGGTTGGTAAACTGTTAGAACTCTAAACCAAAAGTAGTGCAGACTAGGGAATGTCCGCATCCCGATAATAACCGAAAAAGACCTTAACCGAACGGGTATTGGACACCGATAAAAGCCAATAATAATTTTATCGGATTCCGATTCCCTGAACGGAAACTAACCTTTAACGCACATAAGATCGGGTTTTTCTTACCCGACCCGACTCAATCTTTCGGGTAATTTTAATTATCCGTACCCGAAAGTTATTAACCTATCGGTTCTCGAGCACGGTTACCCATTAAAAAAAACAATTCCCGAACGGTTCTGTCGGGTATTCTGTGAAAAAGGTTCATTTTGTTCAAAAAATATTGATATTTCTAAAAAAGTTACCAAATTGAATAAAACCGTACTAATCGCAATGATTACATTTGCACTTAGCCATTTGGCAGTTAAACAAAGTTTGATATATTTCCTCATGCTATTCACGTAATCCGGTTGACAAAGTTACTGTATCTCATCCTTTATTTAAAATGCTCAATTCTGATCGATTGTTACGAAAAATTCAAACCAGCAAAAGCGACCGTTAAAGCATCATTGTGTGTTTTCAAAATTGTTTCCTTTTCCGTTTCTTGAAATGATGTTATGGAAGGTTGTAGTTTTAAAATTTTGAAATTAAAATCGGACGTGCGTAAAAAAGCAAAACATTTCAAAAATGTTTGCTAGGCAGTGAAGTACTCTGTTATCACAAGGTCTAGGCGATGTTGATACTGAAAACGAGGAAGGAAGTGAGCGTGAAAAAGAAAATCCAAAACTATCTTCAGATCCAGTTGACCTGCCTCCCCATGATAGCGAAGCCAAAAAGCCAGGTAATAAATTGCCAATTAGTTTACTTTTTTTATTTAGTGCCTGTAAATTTTACACAGGCTACTAATTACTTTCAAGTATCGCTTAAAGTTTCAAAGAATTCCAGACAAGTTGTCTACCTGGTTGCCAACTACTTGGACCAAATGTAAATGAAAAATCATTTTAAAATATTTAGTCAAAAACTGCATTGTAATATTGTATTCTATAGGCTGCAATCTACTTTTACATATAGGCTGTAGTCTACTTTTGTACAAGTTTCCAATCCACCATTATATGAGCCAATTGTCAAAAGTTACTTCTAAAGTTGCTAATATAAATAAGTGCTACAAATGATTAGAAGTAATGCAAATAGTTTTAAATTTCAGGAGCCAAACTAAGCAAAGATTGGTTAAAGTATGAATAAATCTGAATGTCTGCCCTTAAAAAGTCTTTTTGCACATAAAAGTTAAACTTTTTAAATTTTCTTATATATTTTTCAGACGAATTTTACGCCAAGTTCTTGAAAGCTAAGTTCAAAGAAGTTCAAAAGAAACTAAATTCAGTCTCCAGAATTTGATCAAGGATCCTAAAGAAGCCATCAAAGAATTTTAATTCGGCAAAAGTGAGGAAAAAGAATCCGAGATTGAACCATTTTCTGTCAATGAGAGTCATCGGCACTCACAATTTGGAGCATTATCAGCCAAAAAAGCAGAGGAAGAGCGCGATTGGATTGAAAGGAGAACTTTATGTCTAGGCTCAGAAATCGCATGGATCCTCTGAAGGCTGAAAAACTTCAGATTTCTTTCAATTTATTTTATGCTAAGAAACTCATGAAAACAAACAGTACATCTCCACATTTTAAATGCTTGTTTTGTAATTAGTGTTAGGTAAAAATTCAAAGGTGAAAATGCTATATTTGCCAGTGTTTTATTTCTATGATGATTAAGCAACAAATGTGTTTAGAAAGCTAACTTTTTTAAATTTTAGTTCATAAATTTCACAGACTCTTCAAAAGATGTTAAAATTACCGTGAGCAATAACTCGTAGCAAACTTTAGTGGCTTTTAACAACTTTTGCGACTTTTGCAATTTTTAAAATTCTTTTACTAAGTTTCGGAACCCTAACGGTGATAAAGCCAAAAACCGAACGGGTTCGAGTTTTCGGGTATTAAAAAGTTTAATACTCGAACGGGTACCCGATAATCATTGTTTCGGGTGATCGGGCTATCGGGTATTTAACGGATCTATACCCGAACGGATTCGGGACCCGGAAACGTTTTTGAAAGTACCCGTTCGGCGGCCGAGCGGGATCCCGATGACATTCCCTAGTGCAGACGACCCACGCTTGCGCATGAGTTCTCGAGCTTTCCAAAATATCTTTATTTATAGCACTGTCTCTCAATTTTCAATAATTTGCAAAAAAAAACCAGTTAATAGTCGAATTTTGAGCAAGAACTTAATGTGGTTTAATAAAACAAACAAATAATTTAATAAGATAAACAAATAATTTAATAAAATAAACAAATAGATTGTACGCTTCATTTTAGATGTTTTAAAATAGTTTGTTGTTTCGAATAAAAAAAAAAAAAACACCAAGTACCTGTTTTATTTAGTTTTATTTAGTTTTAACAAATATATCTGTTTTATGTTAAAAAAAAGCTGCAGTTGTGAGTTTTACATCTTCGAGATATCTTGATTTTTGAAATAATATTACTGATAATTAACATCAATAGTCGACTGATTGATACATCAATAGTCGATTGAAAATCACTTTTCTATGAACAGTTGTTTATGTCTCAATAAACATATTTTAGAAAACAAGCGTGGAATAATTCGTAGCTATTTGTATTTTGAAAGATAAAATAATTTCTAAAGGTTGATTTACTTTGAGCTTAAAGTTGTTTGTTAGATATTAAAACGTTTTTTTGCGTATTTCCTATTTGGATAAACATCCATCCGCATCTCTTTATTTAGAGATTCAGTACCGTGAGAAATTTTATCTAAGCATCTTTTAAAGCACCGCCATAGACAGTACTAATTTAAAGATAATTCACTGTGATAATTCACACAATTGAAGTGTTTTCGGTACAAATGTCTCAAGTCGTTAACAATTCTTTCCAACAATTCCCGCAGATGAGCATATATAGTAGTCTAGTAATAAGGTACGTTTCAAGTCAATGCATAATTGAAAAGGCGTGACGTTTAAGCTAGTCTTGACGAACGGATTTCCACCGTGTTTAGTTAAGGCATCGAGCATTTTTAAACTTGGCATAGAATCATCTTTTGACATGGCAATTACTAAATGCATTGCTGACCATCCTGTATTAGAAACACAGTTAGCACTAGCCCCGCTTTCTAAAAGATGGTTTAGTACTTCAAAGCTTTTTCCTATTACTGCCGCATGTACTGGAGAAAACCCTCCATCGTCGTTTGAGTGTACCGAAGAACCGTTCTTAATCAATAATTTAATGCATTTCAGGCAACCTTTATAAGCTGCCTCATGGATTAGAGAGTCTCTTTTTCTAATTTCCGACATTGCAATAAATTTCTTTTTAATTAATGTTTTAACTAGCTTGCATTCGTTTGTTTTAATTGCTCGAAGTATTAAGTGAAATTTTTTTTCAGATTCACTAATCTGTCTCATGAACGGTTTATAAAAGAGAGTGGGTAGATCTACATCAGAAGCTTTTAAAATACCGTTTGTTTGTTGAACTGATTCTGGGCTGCAGAATTTTATTATTTTTGATGTTTTGTTGAACTTCAGAGCGCTTTTGTGATTTTTTTCACTTTGAATCGGAATGCTGTGTGGACTCAAAAAGTTAAAGCGTGTAGACATTGTAGTTTTGAATTTGAGACCTTTTCGTGTGTTTAGTTTTTCTGGAGGAATATTTGTGATTGAAGCAGATTGTGAACGTTTTCGTCCGTCTAGAGCCCTATCTCTACCTTTAAAGTCATTTTGCCAAATTGTTCGCGATGGTGTTTTTTCAACGGCATAATTATTGGATATTTTCTCAAGTTTGCTATTTATCTCTAAATCCAAAGATGTTGAGATAGCTGAAGTACTTGAAGACCGGTAAATTTTAACGTATTTGGGATTTTTTAGTTCCATACTTGATGCATGAAACATTTTTATCTTTCTTGTGAGAATGCTCGAAGATGAAATTACAATCTCTTGACAGTAGCTACTTTCATCGCCGTAGTAACTGAATCTTTGGATATCCTAAAGAAAAAAAAACATTTTTTAGAATGATTTGTTTTCAAAAAAAAAAAAAAAAAAAAGATGAGTTTAGTTACTTGAGCCTTAATAGTTTCCATAGAAATATAGATGTTTACTTTGATTCAAAGTTTAGCACCTAAAAGTTTACCTTTTTAACAAAGAAGCCGAATAAGAGAAAACGTTGTCACCTTTCTGTGCGATTCTAACGTTTAACGAGATAAACTTGTTTGAAGAAGTAATCTGCTAAGTCTTTTAATATGGTCGAGATAAAAACGATGAAAAACAAAACTTTCTGTTGTTCAAAGTTCGCATGATGCGTATCCTCTCAATTCAGACTTTATAATAATAGAACAAAGAAATGCACCATTAAAAAAAAGAATTAAAATGATAAAATGGTCAATTGAAAAGGTTTTAAAAAAAACAATTAAGTTTTTCTCGTTTGCCGATAAGTAATTAATTGGTAACTTTTATCATAATCAGTTTATATAGAAAGTTGCCTTATTGTCAGGGTTATAGTTTTTTTTTGAAGACAAAGTGAAACAAATAATGGAAACCTGCATAATCGCTTATAATTTGATTACCTTATCATTATTATCACGTTTCTGTTTGACGTTAGTTATGGGATAATATTTTTTAATTTTCAGATTTTTTCATCATAATTTTGCGTACAAACATTTCTAAGACAAAGTAAACTATTTAACATCCCAAATTTCTTAGTTGAGATGTAGAATTGAGCTTCTTTACGTCATTAATCCCATCAGATTGAGGCTGCTTACTTTTATTTGTATTATTAGAATGCTTCAAAGCGGCTTGTACGCAATTGTAACTCATAAACGAGTTTTAAACCAACATTTATGAACTTTTAGCTGAAACTGAAGCCGATCATTCTAGTATACATATTCCAAAGAGGTAGTGGGGAACTTTTTAGTTAGCACAGGTGAAGAATTTAATATTTTACAAGTTGTATACTTTAAGCAGCTTGTTTTAGATGGTATAAACACAAAAAAAAGAGATTCACACATGGACTTATACACGGGAAAAATGCATGAGCAAATACAAGGTATAGACTCTGAAAAGTATGTGAACTGTTAGGTTTCTTTTTAAAACCAAAAAATATTTCTGAAGAAATTCATTTTCATTTGTCAGGTTGTATTTTTTTTATTTGTGAACAAAATAAATGTGAGTGTATTAGCAAATATTGATGTAAGGTTTTAAAATGTTACAATTAGTTTTCAGTAGCAAAAAATGAGGCGATTAAAAAATATGCCTTATAAGTTTTCATTTAAGATTATTTATAGTCTTCTTAAAAACTCCAAATGACATTTCCTATTTTTGTTTTCTGGTGCACTTTTGTAGCGGAGTGTTGTCTATATCCTGCTGTTTGTTTGGCGCTGGATTACCTTTGAACAAGAAGCCATATCGTCCGTGGAATAATAATTACAAAACGCGACTAAGATAGCTAATATGATGTTTCTAGCCGTTTTCTTTATTTGTTAGCTTTTTCAATTTGTGTAAAAAGAATTGATAAATGTCAGTATTTTCATATGGTTCAATATGCTGATTATAACTGTCTTTGTGAACGCTCTTTCTTAACTTCCTTTAAAACGATTGAAACGAAGTTTTCGTCAGTTTAGTGAGTTTTTTTGTATTGACAAATCAAACTCCGCAATTATTGCCATGCGTATGCTTTTAAAGTGTTTTGCTTGCCCAATTTTACTGGTAATATTTCCTCATCGCTTGGTGGTATTTTTTTATTAAAATATGTCAAACCAAAAAAACTATCCTTGGAATCAATGTTTTTTTTACGTTGGTTAGCGTGCCTATTGCTTGCTTTGGTTGATCTTTTCAGATGGCTAGCAATAAAGAAAGGTTGAAGTTGAAGATCATTTTCGTTGCCTTTAATTTTCATGGCTTGATCGCTAAAACCCTGCGTTTTTTCTTCTCTTTCAGCAGAATGCCTTAAGATAATGCTTTTATCAAATCCTTTTTCAAATTTGTAAGGCTGTGGTATCAGCTGTGAATACGATTTGCTCATCGCTATAGTTGGAGATGGATTTAACAGGATATTAAATTTCGCTCTTAAGTTTCTTTTTTTTTTATCTAATCCATTTATATCATCTGGATGCCCCGGATTCAATAAAGGTAAAGTTTTTTGATGATCAGGAATGAGAAAGCTTGTGGATTTTGTATCTAAGTCGAGTTTAAGTTTTTGTGCAAAATTCGAGTCTTCAATGTTGTTTAACTGAAAGTTCATGCTCTTAATTTTGGTGTCCAGACTTCTAATCCCGTCAAGGTCTACATTCATTAGATTATCTTTTACATTTGCAAGCAGAGTGGGCTTAACTTCTTTAAACATGGGTCTCTCGTCTGACATGTGAAGAAGGTTGTACCTTTCTACTTCGGGAACAGTTTTAAGATTTTTTACCAGCTCCTTCGAGATATTTTTTCTTGTAAAATTGTTTTTAGAAACCTTCGGAGAAAAAATATCGTGCGCGAGATGCTTTAAAGCGGTTGATCGAAGTACTGTACTGTTCTTTTTTAAACTGTGTTGAACAAGCTTCATAAGCTTGGAATCATCTCTTTCTGCGCCATTTATATTAAGTTGTGCTAATGAATTGTCTGTCAAATTAAAATCATTTTTTTGTGTATTTTCAGAAGAGTTAGAATCGTTTGAAATTTCGTTGAGCCAAGTTTGCGCTTTAAAACTCAGATCATTGCTCTCACCACTTTGTAAAGAAATATTATCGGGAACATTTTTTTTATCAGTTAAGGTAGATTCATTTTTAGGGTAATCTGATTCTTGAATTTCTTTGTCAGATATAGTTTTTTGGTTTCTTCCCTTCTTTGCGTCATATTCCTTTTTTTTTTTTTCTTTAATGCTGTCGTCTGTTATCTTTGTAATAACTTTATCTACACTGACACTGTTAAATTCTTTGTTATTTACGGCAGCATCGTTTGTTGCTAATTTTTCTTTTAAAGCTTGAGCATTTTTGTTTTCACTTTCATTCATATAACTTTTATGATTGCTGTGTTCGACTTTATTCTCCTCTGATAACTCGGTGCCTTCTATAACTTTGCTTGTCAATTTATTTGTTTTATTCTTATCAAAAGATGTAAAAGAGTCATCAACCAAAAGAGCTTTTTTTTTATCACCCTGAAAGTTTTCTTTTAGCTTTTCATCTTCTCCGTTTTCTGAATCTTCATTGAGCATATCTTTCGCCTTTATATTATTAACCTTTTTATCATCTTTATTTTTAGATGAAGAAGTACTCTCGCTATCTTCTTTATTCGTTTTTACTACTTTTAAAGAACTTTTTTCGACGTATACCTTTTCGTTTTGCTTGAGTTGATCGTTCGTTTTGGATTCAGTTTTTACTTTATCACTTAAATCACTCGAATTACTTTCATGAGATGAATCGTTTGATGTTTTTTCGAACGAATTAGGTGGAATATTTCGTTTACTTCCGTCGATACCTTTGGGTTCTTCCTCGTGCAAATGTGAAACAACAGCACCACTTTCTGCGTCTTTTAAACCAGTTTTAGCTCCACTGGTTGACGAACTGCCTCCAAGCTCGGCTGGGCCATCAATAACTGCAGATCCAAAACCATCACCATGTGGGTCGCCATGAACCATGTATGTAGGCTCAACAACTTCTTTGGCTTTTTTAATTTTTGGTTCAAAATAATATCGATGATTTTTCTTGCGTCGTTTAATATTTAAATAGTCGTTGTCTTCAAATTTATTTGGCTCAGTTTCATCAACATGTAAATGATCAAAATCATCGGAAGGAGAAAGAAAACTTTGAGGCTTGTTTGACTGGTATCTTACCTGATCAACCATTTTTGAATACCCATACGCTGGATCTTCAACTGCGTTGCTCTCTTCTTCCTCCAGAGAATCATTGGCTTTAAGAGACACTTTTTGACTTTGAGTTATTTTGTCAACATTTGTCTCTGATCTTTGAGACGAATATCCTGAGTTTCTTTCAGGATCGCTGTAATGATTTCTCTCGTAGTCATCCGCACTTGTTGAGATATTAAAAATACCTTTGTCACTAAAATGATTGTTTCTACTTTTGGCGTAGCTTTTCAGCAGCTCCATAGCTTCTCTGTCAGCGTCTTCATCTGATCTTTCATCTTCTTTATCATTATTTTCGCTATCGCTAAATGATGTACTGTTTTCAGCTCTATTGATTAATTCTGGGCTTTTATGATGCTCATGGTCAGTAGAACCTACCTTGTGCAAGCGAAGATATCTAAAACCACCTTTTTCTCCAATCCGATCTCCTTTATGTATATGAATATGTTGCTCGTTATGAACGTGGTTATGAATATGATATACTTTTTCTTTTAAGCCGTTTCCTTCATTATCAGATCCAACTTCATATTCTTTGTAATGCGAATGATGTAATACATTATCATGCACGTTAAACTTCGAACGATGTTTTTCAGAATCAAAATTTTTTTTCTCGTTATTTGCGTTTTTAACCTTATTAACGTCATTGTTGGTCTCGTGACGACGATGAGCAAACTTGATGGATTTCGGTTTTTTATAAGCAGTGTTTTCTTCAAAAACAGTTAGAGCTTTTATTGGTGAACTAATCAAATCTGCATCATCATTCTCATAATTTACAAGATCATCGGGATTATCATCATCTTCATCATCAGCATCTTCTTTATCATACTCTGAAAGCTGAATTTTTTTCAAGATTTCTTTGTCCTGATTGGAGTTTTGTAAATGCTTCTCATTATGATGACGGCTGTTTTTTTTTAAAATATCGTAAGAATTAAGTTCTGGTTTAAATGAATGCAAATAGTTTGCGTGATGAATTGGATGAAGTAGTGACGAGTAGCGTAGCTTTTTATTTAGATTAAGTATTGGAAACCGAAGCAATTTTTCAAAATTCGTTTTGCCAGTATTATGTTGCAAACTATCTTTATTATTTGATAACTCTTGCTCATCTGAGTCTTCAGAATTTAGACTTGAATCTACTGGGCCATCAAGATAATCATTTGAATTATATTTTAATATTTTGTTAATTTTATGAACGGAAGAGTGAAATAATTTTCTTTGCTTTTCATTGACTGCTTTGTCAAGCGCATGAATGTTATGAAGATTTAATCTATGGCGGAAGTTATTTGAATGTAATTTGTTAAAAGTGTGACTTGGCTTTGGAAATTTTTCTTTAACATTATCTTCTTCATTCAAAGGGGGTTTATCTAACTCAGTTGAGTCTAATGACATCTTGTTTCCATCACTTATGCGATCGCTATTACTTTGGTCACTTTTACTAGGAGTGCTCATAAAGTCTTCCTTTTCGTTTTCTTTTAAAACTGGCTTATAATGTTTTGTTTCTTTTGCTTTTTCTACATGCGCCATTATGCGTTGTTCTTCTGTGCCTACTATTGGAAGAGTGGGAGAAGGTTGATCAGTTGGGTTTCCTGGTTGAGTTTTTTGAGGAAAAGGTTTAACAGCAGAGTGCTGTTTGCTATCATCCTCTTCAGGAGTTTCTTCTCGTACAACTTCCCCAGTGTCTGTGTCAATTGTTATTTGATGATGGTGATGTTTTGAATCTCCTTTCGAAATTTGTTTCAATCCAGGTGATGTTGTTGTTTTTAAAGTTTCTTTGTTTTCCAAACTTGTTGTTTTTTCAGAAAAAACAATTTTAGAAGACAATTCATCAACTTTGTTACTAGCTTGTTTTACGTTATCGACTGCATCATTTGAAGAAGTTCCTATCGAGGATGGTGTTGGAAGCACTTCTGTGGTATCAGCATCATTCTTTTCAGGATTTGTGTAAATATGAATCGCATTCATTACATTTTGGTTTCTCAGAAAGTTTCCCCCATCATCCTTTAATTCTACAGTCACATCATGAGCATTTACAACTGATGGAATAGTTACTGAGTGCGTTACTGAAGTAATTGGTAGACTATTAACTTGATACCTTAAGTTTTGTGGAGCAGCTTGCATATCATCTCTTGAAGAATATATTTCAGAAGGAATATTACTTTCTACGTGATATTGAGAATCATCCATTGATGAAAATGTTGCTTGGCTCATTTGTTCATTCTGCCCTCCCAAAATCACAGATGATGATATTGTTCCTGAATCGTTGTTTATTGTTTTATCTGCTTCTCTGCTATTTGTAACTTCGCTTGGAATGCTTTGTCCAATTCCATTGTTGCGCCCAGTAGTAATATAGCTAGAACTTTGTTCTTGTTGGCTGAAAGACGCACTACCTCCAACTGTACCAGTTATATCATGAATTACCATTGGTTGAAAGTTTAAATTAATAGGATTAGGTTCCAGCATGTGAATATGCGACAGGGAAGCGATGTTTTCTAATGTTCCGATTTTACTCAAACCAGCTCTCATATGTTCAGGCGCTGATCCTTTCATTATTGATGGAAGATCATCATTTGCAAGCCCAGATATATCACCAGTAAGGCGTACTCCATACAAAGAATCTTCTAAAAGGCCATCCTTCTTATCCGAAGCTTCTGGCGATTTTTTATAACTTGTTTGGTCGTCTAATTTACTGGGAGCAAAAAAATCGTTTAGAGGACCATCGTCGATATTTTTGTCGTATATTTTATAAATTGAATGTTTATCTGGGATGAATGGTTTCCCAATCGGAACTGTTTCTACAACATGAGGGCTTATTTCCTGTTTATGATAGCCATTGAACCAAGTATTTCCAGTGTCTGGAATAAAAACTGGCTCTTTTTCATGTTCAGCAATGAATACAGTTGCATCTAAAATGTAAGAATAGGTTAAAACGATTTAAAACAAATTGTAAATTTTTCTTAAGATGACTTTAATCAGCCAGACCCATTAAATGGTTCTTTATATTCAAGTTTTGTATCCAATTTCTTGATTGCTCTAATCTTTGCTTAATCATTACTATATCAATTGTTCTTCAACCCTAATTGTTATCTTTGATGTCTTGCTCAATGCTATGAGTTTGCTGAAATGATTTTAAAAACATTACCCAAAAAAATACTTATTGAATTTTCTTTGTGTACTTTTTAACATTTTTAAAGGAATCACAACTAATTACTTTTAGATCGACAGAAGTTTTTAGTGATTTGTTTCTCACTATCTAGTAGGTTCCATTTCGAAAAATATACAAAAAAATTACCTGCGAACATGAACAGTGAAAGGTAGCTAAAAAAGTAAATTACCTGCGAACATGAACAGTGAGAGGCTAAAAAAATTACCTGCGAACATGAACAGTGAAAGGCTAAAAAAATAAATCATTGTAACTTTGTTTCATAGTTTTCTTTTTTTTTTTTTTTTTTTTCTTCTCTCCAAAACAAAAGGACGATTTATTACCCTCGTTTAAGTATATCTCTTGAAAGTATGCAGCGATGCAAAAACTAAGGCAGGTAGTTGTTTACATCTTCGACTACTCATTTGCTGCTATTGTTAATTACTTCGTTAAACGACGAACTGACGGATTTAGCAAATGTAACGAATTTTTTTAATTTTTATTTTTCTATATAAAACCTTAATTATTGCAACATTCAACAGAGTTTTTACAAACCTATTTATATCGCATTTTTATCAATTAAATTTTTAAAGGTCTGCATATTCTTTTCTTTTTTCTTTTTTTTTTTTTTTGTCAAAGTTAAGAATAATTGTAAAAAAAAAAAAAAAAAAATTTGAATAAGACACAATTGAACATCTTTAGTTATAAAATGTTTTAAACGGTATATGTTTTTAAAGTTTGAAGCAAATGTAAACTGTCTTTTGATTCGATTTTTTGTTAGACAAGTATGTGTACCCTCGAAACGTTTGTAATTCCGAAACATAAATTGTTAAGATGTTCATGAAAAAAATGCGCGAAATCATTTTGGGTTAAAAGATGATTTAAGATGTTACAATCATTTCTCATTTCAAAAAACGGCCGAAGTTTGAGTTGGTGACGTAAACCTATCAATAACCAAATGAGCAATATAGACTAAAATATAATCTTAACTTTTAAATTTAAATCGTCATTAAGCTTATAAACAGTTCACAATGAAAGTTTTAATCGAAATTTATGATCGAAACTTTAAAATTAACGCAAAATGTTAAAAAATTGAAACATAGATGATTCTTTAAAATCATTTTTAAAGTTTCTTTTAAAAAAAAAATACTGCTTCAGATGAAAACGCGGGTTTGAAATCTTTTTAAATTTCTCGCGCTGAAATTATGTAGTTAAACTTGGTTAACCCATGAAATGGACGTTTGACAGTTTTTAATTTAGATTAAACTGAGACTTTCTGTTGTAGGAATCAAATTATTATTATTATTATCATTACTACGCTTATTGTTATTGATAATGTTAACATTATTATTGTTAGTATTTTTGATACAATTAATACTATTAATACTATTGATTATTATTATTATTATAAGTAATAATAATAATAATGATAATAATGTTATTAGAAGTGTATTTTTAAAATTTAAGTAAGAAAAATGGGGCGGGAGGTCATAACCAATAAATAATAGTTTGAAAATATATTCTTAAAATTTCATGTATAAGAAAGATAAATATCTATAACCACATAACCCTAAAGCTTCTCTTTAAAAATCTTCCTGCTGAACAACAAATGAAAAAGAATCTGATAAAAATGTTCAACAAGAGGTTTAACAAACAGAAAATAATCTAAATTGTTTTTAGAAATCAATAGTGCATTACTCTCTTAATTACGCCGCATGCTACTCTTGCTCCTGAGTTTCCTGTTTTTTTGCTCTCGTCATTGTTTGCTTTCCCCAAATCATCTTCTTTTGCGTGAATAACGAGGGCTCGTCCGAGTACGCTATACTGCTTAAAAAGATTAATGACCGGATCTTTAATAGAAATTTGCGCTACGCCGTCTTTACCAACATCAATATTACCCAGATCTCCGACATGTCTGACTGAATCCGACCTCCCGCCATGATTAACACCTAATGGATTATAATGTGCACCCGCGTCTTTGCAACTATCAGTTAATTTACCAAATTCATGGACGTGAAAACCGTGCTTACCAGGAGTAAGTCCTGACACATATCCTTAAAAAATAATTGAAGAATAAATATACAGAAGAACTTTTCATTTTGAAAACAACTTTTTGTATTCCTCAAAACAAAGATTCATCACCTTCAATATATGTTTCATCACCATCCCATTGATCAAACCAAATTTCGCCTTTGACGTTTTTGCCCTGCACTTCAACTAACGCAACAATTCTGTTTTCATTACGTACTATGTAAGGGTATCTTCTTATAACATCGTTATCTATGAAACATCACCATAAAATACCAGTTAGTGTTGAAAATTGTAGAACGAAGTCATTGGGTTGTGTAAATTTTGTCATGCATGTTTTATTAAAATTGTGTTATGCATATTAATCAAATGGAGAACCATTTTCACAACCTTCAATCAATATTTATCAAATTATTAAGTATTTTGATTAAAAGATCTTCATCGATCATTTAAAGTTAATGTTTTAATTCTAATATTTCCCGCTAATATAAATTATGTAGTGTAATCTGAAATTTTTTTTTTTTTTTTTTTTTTTTTTTTGTTAGAGGTTCAGCAAAAAGTTGTTTTAGAACTCTTCGGTTAAAATTTTTCATTTTCTTTGTTTAATAAATCGTATTTTACTTTATTCTTAACTAAAAATCATTTATTATTTAAAAATCTTTAACAAAACTTGGCAGATTTGGAATCTGACTTTTTTTTTTTAAGCAATTTTCACGCCTTTACAAAAGTTTATTTTTTATGAAGGTGTGGAAATTGCTTATAATAATTTATTCTCATACGTCATAGAACAATTAATAATCATTTATTTAATATTAATCATTAGTTAACATAGTGCGGCTGTTGGCTCTTGTTGATAAGGTTCGAAAGCTCCATGAAAAGCTCCATGAAGCTTATGAAACATTTGATGATTTTATGACATACTTCTCCAAATGTTTATTCAACTCTTCGATTGCAAACAAAATTGAAAAACAAACAAAATGCGAAAAAATTTTCGTATTGCTTTAAAACTAATATTGGTAAACGAGAGATTAATATTTTACAGGAATTCAACCTTGGAATGTAGTTATAAACACAAACTTATTTAATCGAACAGCTTTTTAAGCTTCCCAAACATAAAAACGTAGATTAATCATGGTCAGTTTTCATAGGATTATGTTACCAGTATACAAAATTTTAACTCAAGATTGAAAACAGGTTGTTTTTTTTTGAGTGATAAACTTAGCTTAATATCCAAATAATGGTCAAACTTCAAATGATAAATACATGTTGAAAAACAGTATTGCTACTATTTATGAATTTTTTCAAGAAATATAAACTTATTTTCACTTCAGGATAGATTCCTAACGTGAAAATATAAAGCAAATCCTTTTTAGTAATTACAATAAACATAAAAGTAATAAAAAAAAATAACAGTAAAACTAATAAAAATGATTTTTTTCTTATTTAAAACTTATTTTCTGTTATCACAGAGATATTTTCAACCGCTGCAACACATCTAGGCTGATGTACAAAAAGGATTTTAAATTTATGACTTAATTTATTGTTACAGTACTACCTTCAACAGCGATTGGAGCGCAGTTTACATAAACTGCTATTGCAAAGATGTACCACCACATGATCGTCGACTGTTGAAATTTGTTGAAGAGACAGATGACTTTAGGAAATTTGTTGTATGTTCGTTAAAATTTAATAGAAATTCCTTCTCGTATTTATTTTGATGACACGCCTGATTTGTTCAGAATGTGTATACTGTTCCCCAATATATGTCGTATAGCTGAGATGAGTATTCTTTGTTGACGCATGCAATTATATCTTCACCGCTAAGCTCTATGTTTATTTTTATCAGTTAATTCCTTACGCGGTCGTGAATCAAAGTATTTATTTAACTCCTCTCGTTTGTATCTCATGCATAAATATTTATTGAACACTTTCCCAAGAGGGTAAAAATCTCATCCAATTTTAAATTTTCTTATTGTAAGTATGACCAACTACGTAATTATGACTATGCGTTAACAAGTATTTGTGTTAAATAGTTTTGATAAAATTTTTCTCTCTTAATTACTTTCTTTTGAAAATCTAAACTTATAGATGACTATTTCTTCCTTTTCTTTTTTTTTTTTTTTTTCATTATTTCTCTATTCGGAATTAAAATATTGATGAGCCACTGGGGCATTTTTTGTTTTTGGGAGAAAGATAAAAATAGTGCATAGTAATTAAAAGTCTGAAGACTTTTTCATGGGTAATTTTATTTTATTGTTAAGAATTTATATACTTATTAACGGTTCTAGAAAATAATCCCCGAGGAAAAAAGTAGAAGCTAAAAAATGCCTATTATTTTTAAATAACTTAATTTAATTTAACTAACCCCAAGCCAAATTCCAACCTCAAATCTTAACTTTGATAGTTGTTCCTGAAACATCCATTAGCTATGCAATTAGTCTTTAATTTTATAATTATCTAAGCCTGAGGGACATTTTCCATTTAGCTCAAACGCCTACTCTAATCGCCCTACCAGTGAAATCCCTTAACGAACTTCAAGTAAATCCTAACCATTTATTTTTTATATGAGTACTTCGCCGATTTTTTAAACGAGATGTTAAATTTCATAAGTCATAGCTTGAGAAAAAATAGCGGAAGGTTTTTTCTGACATTCTGATAAATCAATTATTACATAATGTTTTTTCGATGACTAAATAGCGTACTTCACTGTATGTGTACGATTGCGTGCGCGTATACGTACGCACAGAAATTTAAATTTTATTTTTAAATTTTAATGCTTCAAACTTTTGACTTTTAAAAAGATTAAACTTTTTACGTAAAAAGCACTTTAGATTACGTTTTATAAACCACATAAAATTACGCGCGTGCGACATCAAAATTTTTGCGTGTTGTTTCTTACTTTAAAAACAATATTCGCGAAACTGTTTCAAAAACGTATGACGCAAAAGTTTCTGCATAAATACGCACGCTTCAACACAATATCATGAAACCAAGAAAGTTTTTGAGTAAGTTTAGATTTAAATTTTGGAATGCACTTTTTAAATGTTTTTTAAAATATTTATTGGGCTTGTCAAAAAGTATTCAAAAGATTGGATACCAAAATTTGGTCCGACTTAAGCCGAATGCTGTTAAAAGGCAAAACGAGTTTTATGCTCATTCCAAAATATTGCTTAGTTTTTGTTTTGAATGCATCAGTTGTAGTTTTATCTTTAGAATTTTCCAAAATCTGTATTAGGATAATGAACGCAACTTTTCATATTAGTCGAAGATAACCTCGACGACCTACAAGTGGATTCCCACCTCGACAAACTTAAAAATGATTCCATGCAAACTGTTGGAGAGAGACAAAGTTCAGTGAACCATTATTAGCTTGTTGCTGCTTGTGCAATACAAAGAAGATCCTTTATTTAACCACATCCTCACTGCTTATGAGAAGTGGATTTTTAGGGACAAACTACGACAGACGTACTAATGGCAGAATCCTGATAAACTATTCCAGAACATCCAAACCCCCGCAAGCTTCTCTTTTGTATTCGGTAATTTACTATGTGGCGATGAAAAGTGGGAAAATAATCGAATGAATATTATTTTACTCCATAACAATAACAGAAACTAATGGAGCTGGAATGGTAAGTTCTGTTTCACCCTCCTATTCGCCAGACATCTGTCCAACGAATTATAATTCAGAGTCGTAGACAACTTCATAAAGAACGAAGAATTTTATAATGAACATGAACTGAAACAGGTGATTAACGGATTATTTTGACTAAAGCCTTTTGTATATATAAATACACTTTGTCTACAGGTTTCTCAAATTTACTTTATGAAAAACCTATTATTTAAGTAAATTTGTAAAAAGTCTAAAAAGTTACAACAATATGCATTCATCATGAAAAATATTTTGGTGTTGTTTATGAAATTAAACAAATGTTGTAATACCTTCATAAACACGACGAGCATTAAAAGGAAAAACAAATAAAGGTAAGCGTAAGATTAGTGCTGGGCTGAGTAAATAGAAGAGATTATTTTATGATTTAATTTTAGGTCGTAAGTTTATAGTTTCACTTAAAAGGCTAAGAAATTTAAAAAGCCATGGGCTTGTGTTGTCCCAAAAAACCATTTTTATGCAGAAACTGCAATGAAGAGGAAGTTAAAATGTTAAAAAAAGCAATCCTGAAAGTGAATAACAAATTTTTTTTAGTAAACAGTTGGAAATAAGCAGCATTAAAGAAAAGTTAAACTCTAGTTTTGAAAATATTTGTATATGTCTCCATAAAATTTCACAGCATTCCGAAACACCAACGTTTATCTGATAAATCATTTTTCAGATGGTTGTGCTGCACGATACAAAATTCGTAAAAATTTAAAGTTTTTTTAAATTATAAAGTTGATTTGAATATTGATGCGGAGTGGATATTTTTCGCCACAAGAAAAGTCAGTATGTAACGGAATATGCAATTAATGACATTTTTTAGGACGGCGATCTTCTATTTGACTTGTTACGTAAATTTTTTGAGATTGTCCGTTTTTTATCATTCGGTCTTATTTTTATGAGATTTTTTTATTCCGTAATTTCAAGGCCTTTAACAGGCCGCAACAGCTCATTTTCCGTAAAATTAGTGAAGGCCGACTTTTTTACGGTTAAAATTATTTTTTATCCTTGCTTATGTAAACAAACTTCAGAAACAAATAAAGAGCTTTATTAGGACAAAACATTTTGATTAAATTTCGGAAGTAAACATTGTAGGAATTTTTTTTAAGTTTATAAATAAGTTAATTGAAATAAAAATTTAAAGAGTTTAGCTAAAAATGAATATTTCTCATTTTTATAACTATATGTTTATTTTAGCTGTTTAACACTTGTAATACAAATAATAAATTTTTTGATGAAAAAAAAATATGTTAACTTTATTTTATTAAAATTATTCTGAATTTTTTAACTCAAAGTATTTTATTTTAAAGTTGAAAGTTTTGCTTGTTTTATTAAACATTCCTTCCCAAAATCTTTAGAGTGTTTTTTACAATAATTGTTTAAAAAAATGTTTGCCAAAATGCAGCAAACTTTTTTAACACTTCGAACAAGCAATTGAAATTTACTATTGCAGTTAATAAAAATGTCAATTAATCCTCTCTTGCATAGCAATAGTGAAACTTTACTCACAAGTATCACTTCAAATATAAAAAAACGATAAATAACAAAGACTTAATTGTCAGAAGGTTCTCTAAGTCTTCCCCTGTCTAGAAGGGGAAGACTTAGAGAACCTTCTGACAGGTTCTAATTCAAAGAACTAATCAAATTTCCATATTTTTGAAACATATCAAAGGCGTCTGTTTCTTCTAAAATTGAATGTAATTCTGGAAGTTTATAAGCAATAAAACCTGAAATATATAAAAGCCCTTGTTTGCATTCATTTGGCAATTGAACCTGAAAATTTTCACATATTGACATATCAAACTCCACATCAAGTTCACAGTTATCATAGTGGTGGTGAGCAAGAGGAAATATTGTAAAATCTAGCAACCTTCCAGTTTTGTCGATTCTAAATTTTTGAATAACATTTTGAACAATTATCAGATGAACCGCCTGACCCTTGCTGATATTTCCTAAACTGTTTTTAGTGCATCTAATTGCATATGTCCTAGCAATACATAAGATGCACCATAATTCAACAAATACTTGGCACAGTTTGCTAATCTTTTAGAAGTTTTTTGCAAAGCACTCGCAGTAACCATTGTTAACTTTTTCTCTCTTAATTTTGAATTTACGCGTTTCAAATTTTTAACAAAATAAGAAATATAGTTCTCTAAGAAATCTATTTGCCAATCATTGACTGAAGTAATAGGCTTTCTTCGAATATCATTTAATCTAATATCTAGACCTTTTGATTTACTGTTGACAATAAGCCATCACTTGACAACTGTTTCAATAAAAAGTGCAGTATCTTTAGCTTCAGGAACTTTAACACGTAATGCTGCAACTGTTTCATCACAAAAAACTTTGAAAACTAATCCAAAATTTTGTCGTTCAATTGGTTTTGGTGACTTGATGCCTAATATAACTTGCTCAAATCTGTTTCATTATTAATAACATAATCAACAGCATTCTCCAGTTGAGAATAATATCTAATAATTCCTTTGTTTAAAAAGTAAATAAATACCTCCAGAATCTTCTAAAGTTATATATATTAAAAACGTAGGTTTTGGTTCACAATGTTCATATGATATTAAAGATGTATTTTTTTCTTTTTCAACAAAATAAAATTTTTCTTCACAGTTATTTATCATTGACTTCAAGTTTTTTACAATTGAATTAAATTGAATAGCATCCATTTTTTTGAAGTTTTTGAACTCCAGTGACATCTTGTTTTCTAAACACTATTGAAATACAAGACACTGGTATAACTTTAAAGACTGATGGAGGATGCACTGGAACAAAACTACCACCTTTGAATTTTTTTAATTCTGCATCTTTAGGCTAGTGCTGAGCATAAATTTGTTTATAATCTGTAAACACAAAGTTGCATTTGGAAGTTTTTTAATCCATAACTCGCAATCCTCGGATTCACAGACAAAGACATACCAATTTTATCTTAAGCATTTTTTGAAACACGTTCAAACATTGACTGACCATTTCCTGACTATAAAGCATTGCAAAAACAATCAAACTGATCACTTTCAGTTATAATTTTCCGGAATTCACTGTAGCCTTTATTGCATTTATAGGACCCTGAATAAAATTCTTCAACAGATACTCCAATATTTACTACACTATCCCATAATAACTTTTTCATCTAAACAAGAAGAACAATTACTATTAGTAACTAATTCCAGTTATACCATTACAGCTCGAAGAACCATAACCTTATTTTCTCTTCACTTTCTTTGAAATTATAGAAAATAATTTCATTTTTGTAAACTTCGTTTACGATTTGAGTCTGATTATTTTCTGGCGATATCAGAAATGTACTTTAGATTAAAGAAAGAAACAGTAAAAACACCAAGTTTTATAAAACGAAACAAAATACAGAAAGAAATTATCTCGTTATTTATTTAAACAAAATACAGACACAATTATTTCTCTAAAGTTAAATAATTTTGCAGACCTGGAATCTTTTGAGGCATTCGGCTAAAAAGTTCTAAAAAAAGACTGATTTTTTAAATAGTAAATTCTCCATAACAAAAATAACAAACCTTTCTCTTTTTACTTTTCTTGATAAAACAGGTCTTAATTTTCCTAACTGTCAAAAAAAAAAAAAATCAAAGTTCCTTAGTTCCTTCGTGTGTATTTTTAAATGCCCCCGAACGTCGATTATCTGCCCCGAACGTCTATAATCTTAAAAGTGAATTTCATTTGCATGGTTTTGTCAAAACAACATTTTTTTTTTTGAAAACAAAAGAACGACGTTCTGACTGTATAGCGCACAAGTCTATATTTACAAAGTAAGGTGAATTCGCATTGTATATAACATTTTAAATAGGTTACATGGAGTTGTTTCACTATTTGGTAATTTCCAGATCCACGGATATTTGGAAAATCTATATATGAAAGATCGCCGTGTAGCAAGATTGAAAAAGTGAAATCGAACGACACTTGCGAAAGTCTTAAAGTTCGCATTTTAAAAAGCAAGACATCAAATGACACTTATGAGTTTGACTCAATCAATCTCATGCTAAAAAAAAGTAATCATCTATTGTTAACTAAGTTAAAGCTAATGTCATCTCATCTAATGATTTAAACCATCTAATTAATTATTAGCTTTAAATGAGCAAATGAGAGTTCAAGTATTTCAGAAGTTTTAAAAGTGTGAAAAAAAAAGCTATGAAAAACTTTAAATCAAAAAGCTCTTTCGAAATATGGGATGTCACTTGTCTTCGAAAATGCATTTCGTACACTTGCATTTGTTCTTCTTTTCAGATAATTTAGGGACTGTAAGCAATGAACATAGTGAAAGATTTCACTAAGGGACTGTAAACAATGAACATAGTGAAAGATTTCACTAAGGGACTATAAGCAATGAACATAGTGAAAGATTTCACTAAGGGGCTGTAAGCAATGAACATTGTTAAAGATTTCACTAAGGAATGACTACTATTGAGGAGAGAGATCAGGAACGTTTTAAATCCAAACTGATTGGGGATTATTGTTGGTTTCTTCAAAGTCACAAAGCGCAAAAGCAGATGGTTAAACCATTTTGAAGTATATTTAGAAATGCTACATACGCACTAACACAATTCTGACTTTAAATTTGAGTAAAACATAGTCGATTTAGTCAAGAACACATGTCGGAGTAGCATACAATTTTTTTTTATTTGTTTTTAATTGTTGTTAGTTATACTAATACTTAAAAAAATAAATAAATAATAGACACAATGGTAAATGTATAATATTCAAAAGTAGAAATTGAAAATAGACGAAATACAAACGTCTGTATTTAAAGCTACCAACTCTAGCTTTCCAGCAAGTTCTTACGTGCTCATGCATAGATTTGAAAAATTTCATGCATAATTTGAGTTGGATGTCCAACCAAGTTTTCTCCAGCTTCTCAAGGAGGTCCTTAGTGATTACCAATTTTCTGTCCATCCTTGACAAAATACTTTTAATAGAGTTGAAATTAGGTGATCTTTCATATCATGGTGAGACTGTTAGATTGTTCTTTTCTCCTAAAACATTTGTTTACAAAAATATTATTATTTCTAAAAATACTTTTATTTGAAATATTTTAGAATCAAATTTCGGTGACCTGTCATTTTGGTGACTCATTCAGTTTATTATATTACACTATTTAACACAATTTTTGTTTTTGGTTTTCAAGTGTTATACTTTAGTTACTTATGTCTACAGACCATCGAAAAACAACAACACTCAATACAAACTTTGATTTTATGATAACAGCCCAGGAAAAGATCATAAAACAAGGAAACTGCTATATATTTCTTCGGCATTCTGATAAAAAAATTTTTGTATTATAAATAGACAATGAAAGTCAAGTAAAAAAGGTTTATAAATGAGTGAGTGTAATGAAACTCGTTTTCTCGAAGAAGCCCCAAAATGTAGCACACGCACCCACACACACACACACACACACACACACACACACACACACACACACACACACACACACACACACACACACACACACACACACACACATACCATCATGCTTTTGTAATAATGTCCTGGTAACGACGTTCAAAGTCAAAAACAATTTGATGAAAGTGGTCATCTTGTTGAGCTTGTTGAATTGTTCTACCTGAATTGGTAAAGATGAGAGTCAAGGATACAGACTTTGAGAGACATTCTGGATTCCATTTCGGCGTAATTGTTTATGAGAGTTTGAGCCAATTGCACCAAGCTCTCTTTTGATTTTTCAGGAAACCATGAACAACTACTTAAAGCTGTTTTCTCCGTCCTGTTCAGCAGCTCGACAAATTTGTTACATTCCTGATCTTATTTCATTTATATTTATAATCATTATGATCTTCCTAACTTGCAGTCCAACAAAGATACCAGTCACCTCATACAGCTTTGGAACTAGATCTTGGAGCCACTTAAACGTTACTGACTACTTTTGAAGAGCATTAACAAGTTGCTTAATGAGGTCTTGATAAGCATTGAGGACTTGATAAGCATTGGTAATAAGCATTGGTGGTTCTCTGATAGTGCGCTTTAGAGTCACGTTTGTCTCAGAAGCAAATGAAAAAAGGAATTTTTGAGAAACCGCCTTAAAGATCATTTGGAATGGCACCATTTTCAAGTCTCCGATGACCACTCATCCATAGTCCTCATACTTCAAGGCAGCAATATCTTGATACTAATGTAACCCTCTTTGAGATATATAGAGTGAGCTTTAAAGGGAAACGGTTAGTTATTTCCATTAAGAAGCAGTACGGCTTTTAGACTCCGGGATGAACTGTCTTTAAATAAAACAATTTACTCTGGTTGCAGGGGATACCTATAAGTATGAATAGACTCATCACATTGCTGCAGAAGCACAGCCCATCTTGCTGACTGAAGAATTTGGTAGCTGCTAAACTCACCGGGTAGAAAAATTAAGGCTCTTTTTTCTCTATTTTACCATCCTGTAAAATAGTAGATGTATTTAACTATATAAATTTAAAAGTAAGATGTTTTTCCACACACAAGACAAAATGCCCCTGCTGGGTGCAAACAACCTCTTAAAATCATCTAAATAAATACAATCCGATATTCTCTTACTAAAGCATATAACCGGGTTGTTGGTTCGAGTCACCTGTGGTTTTATGCTTGTATGACTATTACTGGACAGTCATAGAAAGTTAAGAAAGTACATTCTAGAAAGTTCTAAAAATGTTATGAAAGTTCAAAAGTTCAAGTTTTTGTTTACATGCTCTAACTTAAAATATTGGTTTGGTCAATAATTCATTGCGTTTTCTTCCATTTTAACATACAAAAAAATTTTTTGATAAAGCAAAAACAGTTTTTTAACAAAGTTTTGTTAATTTTGCTTAATGACCTTGAGCGAGGAATCATTAAGTTCCCTGTCATAATTATTTTATGATTAAATGGCCTAATTTTGTAAGTTAATAGAATACGCAGCGACGTCTGTATATATATATATATATATATATATATATATATATATATTTTAAATGACGACATCTTGTATGAGAGTTGAATAAATTTGATATATGAACTTCAATAAATACGAATTCTCTCAATACTAATTTTTTATTTTATCTAAGAAATTTTCGCTAGGTTATTGATACTAGCATCTTCAGCTTTAATTACAAATTGATAATAAATTAAATTACAAACAAACTTTAACGGTAACGTCACTTTTTAATGGCTTCTTTAAACTTTGCTTTAATTGGGCTTCTTTAATATTACGTAGGTATAAAAAATATGGCGTCCAGAATTTCGTTTTTACATATTGACCATCATCTAAATTCATACCTCCATTTTTAGGTCCGCAGTTGTTGAATTGAATTTCGATTGCCTCTCGAACTTTTCTTTCAAATTTTTTGGGTTCTACTTTTAACGTCTTTACTTGATCCCATTTTATATTACATGAACATTTAATTTTATGATGCCCAATTGCAGATTGTTCTAATTTTTCTTCAAAAACATTTTTTTGGTGTTGTTTTGTTCTTGTTGCTATTTTCATTTTTGTTTCGCCGATGTATTTTTGTTTACACTCGCATTCTATTAGGTATACTCCGGGATGGCTATTTGATGGTAGTTTAGTTTTGTTGCGCGAAGTTAGCAAAGATTTAAGATTTGCACTGGATTTAAAGACTGCCCTGTAACCTGCTTTCCTAAAGATTTTTCGAAGTTTTGGTGATAATATTGGGATCCACGGTAGTGATATAGTTGGCATTGTTGCTTCGTTGTTAGATAAAACTATTTCATTATTTGAGTGTCGTTTTTTTATAACAATATTTGCAAGGTCTTGTAATTTCTTCTTTTCGTATCCATTTTCAGCAAACACATTTATTAGGAAATCGATTTCTTTATTTAAAAATTTTTTAGAGCAAATTGATAAAGCTCTATGAATAAATCCTTTAAATATTCCTTCTAAGATTTTTGGATCGTGGTTTGAATTGGGCTTAACCTGAATATTTGTTATTGCTTTTTTTCGATGTATGTTGAAATCATATTTACCTTTTTGGTTATTTGTTATTTGGATGTCTAAAAAATTTAATCTTTTGTTTTCATCTTCCAATTCAATTGTGTATTTGATGGCATGATGTTGACTGTTTAATATTTGTTGAAAACGGATGGCATTATTTTTATTTGTAAATCTTGCATGGCTATCATCTACGTACCTGAAAAACGATTTTATTTCTAACGGTGGATTAGAATGAAGCGCAATGTTGATTGCTTTATTTTCAAAAAATTGCAGGAAACCTTCCGCAAGTACTACCATGAGTGAAAGTCCTATTGGACCTGAATCTACAAGTTCGTGAATTTCTTCATTCCATAAAAAATAACATTTATATAAACACAGTTCTATTAGTGATTTTATTTCTGAAACGCTTAGTTTTGTTAGTTTATTTAAATTTGGGAAGTGCTCTAACATATCAAGAAGAATTTTTGTAGCCTCTCCCAGAGGAATTGATGGATATAAATTGACAACGTCATAAGATACCTGTATTTCATCATTTGATATATTCCAGAGTTTAGCTGTTTTTACAAAAGTTGACGAATTTTTTAACTTTGTTATGTTTTTATCTAAGATTGGTATAAATATATTTACTAGATATTGTGATATTCCATAACTTGGTGTCCCGATGGTTGAAACTACTAATCGCATAGGGTAGGATTTTTCCGGTTTGTGCGCTTTAATTACACCATACATACGTGGCGGTACTGGGTCGCTTGGGTAAAGACTTTCATATTCTTTTTTGGTAAATCGCCCTTTTTTATTCAATTTTGATAGGTAAGTTCTAATTTTAGTAGCAAATGTAATGGTAGGGTCCTCTTTAATTATCTTTGTTTTGCCAATCTCTTGACGAATTTTGTCAATGGCTTTGTTGTGTTCTATTCTAACAAAACCTGCTCCTTTATCAAAAGAGTATATATCAATGTTTCTGTCCTCTTTTATTTGTTTTAATGCTTCCCTCTGTTTATAATTTAAGTTATTGTTTTTTTGTGGTTTAAGCATTTTAAGTTGCCTCAACACGTTTCTGCGTAAGTCTTGTGAACTCTCAATTTTGTTGCAATACTCTAGTTTTGACGCAGTGGATTCTGTTACTGAAATAATGTCTAAATAGGGTATATTTTGTATAGTTGGAACAAATTTAGGTCCTAGTTCTAAAAGATTTCTGTGGTTTTCAGGTATTTCCGTTTCACATAGGTTTAGTACAACATCTTTAAGAAATGAAGGAGTCTCAGCTTTTTCTTTTAAATTTATATTTTTCAAGATATTAAATTTTTTGATCAGACGATATTTAGATTTAAGAAACATTTTTTCTCGGGATTTTTCAGTAACATTTTCGACAGATTCATAATCATCTTGAGTTAATTTTTTATATAAATAGTTTTGGATATCTTTAACAAATTTTATTTGATTAAAATAACGAGTTCTAGAATCGTTTTTAATGCATATTAGTAATTCAAAACGGTACCTTTTAGTTATGTCTCTTCCTCTTTTGTTATTTATTGGACATACAACTCGAAGCGACTTTGGTATTAATTTATGTTTTACACACTTTTGAAGAAAGATATATTGATTCTTCGATTTTGCCATATTTGTTTTTGCTTGTTGTAATTTTTTTGTTTCTTTATAAAGTTCAGCTCCGTATTTAGCTGTGAAATAAATTTTAAATGACGACATCTTGTATGAGAGTTGAATAAATTTGATATATGAACTTCAATAAATACGAATTCTCTCAATACTAATTTTTTATTTTATCTAAGAAATTTTCGCTAGGTTATTGATATATATATATATATATATATATATATATATATATATATATATATATATATATATATATATATATATATATATATATATATATATATATATATGTATAGATATATATATATATATATATATATATATATATATATATATATATATATATATATATATATAATATATAGGGAAAAGGCGGTTCTGGCGCATTAACCCATTCCCATACTTAAGGATGCATAAAAAATGGTGAACACTTCATATCATGTTCTTGGACAAAACCAATACTTAAGAGTCGTCTTTAAAAATCAAGAAGAAGTATAAAAATAATCATGTTATTTCTATACCAGTTCTTCAAGATGCCTGTTCTTCTTTATTGCCTTGTTTTGTAATGTCCGATAGCCAAGGTGTGAATTCCGTCTTCTAAGATGAATTTTTGTCGTCGTTAGCGCTGAGTGCGACTTTGTTGATTTCTTCGGTGTAGACATCGTGATGACGTGATCGGAAGACGTTCATGGTGGTGAGTTTTTCTTGTTTAGTCATTAAGCAGTCGTAGTAGTCTTGATGAGTGATGTGATTTTTAACAATGCACTTCTTAACACCTTTGCATTTTTTATGTTCTTGATCATCTATTTCTTCAGGGATGTAGTAAGAGTAGAGTTTGGGTCGAAGACCAATAAACTGCGTGATTTGCTTTCCAGCGGTTTCATCTTTGAACTTGCCAATGATCTTTTTATTTTCGCCTACTTTGAATCCAGCGTTTTGAATGGCGGGATGATCTTTAGGAAAGTCGCTCGTGTCAAATTTTTCAAGTACGTCATCAGCAATCTCTTGATAAAAATCATCTGTTTTGATTTCGTAAATGAGCGAGTCAGTGTCAGTCATGAGTAGTTTTGCACGATCGTCGTATTTAGGCTTCATGTAGTCGTAATGATGTTCAAACATGAGAGTTTTGCTTATGTCCAGGACGCTCATTCCCAAGTAAACGGGTTTGTCGTAAGTGACTTGTGTTTTCTTCATATGAATTGCGATGAGTTTTTCATCAAAAATGGTGTAGCGATCATATCGAGGGCTTTTGGATAATTTTAAGGCTTCTTTTTTAGTGGTGACCAGTTTAATATCGACATGCTTTAGAATATTTTCCATGGTTTTTCCAAACATGGAGTTGTTCATGAGTTTAAAGAATTCTTTTTCAAAGTCGTTTTTAGCGACTTTTCTTTTATTGGTGTTGAGATCAATGTATTTTTTCATGAAGGGTTCTTCTTCAAAGGCGATACCACGATAAATTTTGGTGATGACTAAACCCAATCGTTCATAGAGTTTTAGGTTTTCATGGTGAATGATATATTTTGCTTTGTTGTTTAAATTGGGAACGAGCTTGTCGACTTTATCAATTTTTAATCTTTCAGGAGCCAAAGGGTAGTCATTATGTAAATCGTGTAGACTTTCAGGATAGGTTAAATCGACTTCGAGAATACAAGGCATGGATTTCCAATTTAAAAGTTCATCCTCAGCCATCCATCTAAATCCTCTAACAGGAAGAGGTTTGCACATGGCCCACCCATAAAGGTTATTAGCGTCTAAGTACTGAATGAATTTCGATGGTTGTGAAGGATCGTACGAGTCTCCCATGTATTTGTTATTGGCAGTTCCATATCGGTTTGAGATCATGCATATTCCGCCGCGTATCCCTCTTTGAACCATGAGAAGCATATCAATATCGGTTAGAAGCTCTAACTGAATTCCAGTTAGTTTTAACATTGCATCCCAAGCCAAACCGGGTGAGGTGTAATACCAAAGAGGGTCTAGACCGTAACTTTCTATGCAAGTGTCTCTGAAATTTTCAAAGACATCAGCTAAAATGAGCACGTCTGAGATGTTGTACAGCTCGTGGTAATCTTTAAACGTTTCACATCCAAATACCTTCCAAACGTTTTGAGCATGTGCATAGTCTTCATCGCTGATGTGTTTATCGTCTAGTTTAGAGTAAAAGGCTTCTTTGGGTGGCAATTGTGTTTCAGAGAATTTTTTAATGGAGTCCACCCATTCGTAAGGGTAAATGCCTTTTCTTAATAGCAAATCTCGTTTTGCTCCGCTGTGGAATGAATTTAAGTTTTTGCACATGATGTCTCCTTTTTTAGATCTTCTATGAGCGCAATCTTCACAATTGTCTTTACATTTGCATTTTTTGCCTTTCTTAACCATACAGTCCTTTTTGCATGTTTTTAGTTCTAATTTTGAGCACTCCTCACACAAATCTTTAACAAGGTTGTCAGTTAAATCTTTTAAAGGGCTTGACATGAACCTGTAGCTGTCAACGAACCGTAAATCTCTATACACTATTTTTGGTTTACCTTTCTTATCAATAGAATCTCTCACTTTGATGCTTTTTGTGAAGCTGATATATTTTTCTTCATTGTTGGGTATACAAGTGATCTTTCCTTTTTTTCCACCTAATCTCTTGATGAACAAATGGCTGTCATAGCCAGACAAGTTATGAAAGACAACGGGAATAAATTTTGGAATTTTATAATCCAAGTTGCATTTCTTATGAGCAGCACCACGGTACTTTCCAGTCAAATGGCAGTGATCCCATACTTTATCACCGTTAAGATCTTTTTTGCAAATATGGCATTGGGTAGCAGCCTCAAAATTCTTTTTATCCTCATTAGTCTCTATTCTCTTATTTTTCCATTGTTCTTGCCGTGAATAACTATCGTCACAAATCTTTATAAAGTTAGCTTCAAGCATGGTAACAAATTTTTGAGCCACGTCGTCATCATCACTTTCTGCTGTATACGTTTCAAGCTTTCCCTTGTAAATGGTTTCGTCGTAGCATTTGATATAATAGACGATGGAGCTTGGAACATGCTTTTGACATTTTTTGGTATATGACTCTTTATTATTATACTCAGTGTTGTCATCGATAGGTTTGATGAAACTTTCAAAGTCGGCATAGACGCAGTACGGAACTCTCATACTATTGTTGTAGTTTTTAAACTCAAGGGTCGACCCTTCTTTTGGAAGATCGATTCTCATAGGCGCGTTATCATAGCAGTATTTTTGATGAATTTGGAGCTTTTCTTCTTGATCATAGCCGTGCATGCACCTTCTGCAAAAATATCTTTTATGTTGATGTTTTGATGCTGAAGAACGAGCAAACCGACTGAAATTTTTAATGAGGCAATAATGGCTGTTTTCTTCGTTTGAAATATACAACAAATCAACACAGTGCTTTCGATCATGAAATTTGGATATTTGCATAGGTTGAGGTTTATTCATTTCGTAGTGAAAGACGTTCACGCTGATGTCAGGATTATTTTTCTCAAACTTTTCGACTTGAGTCACCTTTAAAGGAAACTCCATTCCTTCCCAATTCAACTCTTCTGATTTTAAAATAAGATCATTGTCAATTCTTTCATTGTCTCTATTTTTAAGATTCAGCGCCCTGGTGACAGACCATTTAAAGCATTGGTTGTCCTTGTTTACCATGTTGATGATCGCCTTTTTGTCTTTTAGCTCTTTAGACAGCTCCATGTAGGAAGAACCCTTGAAAGGTTCATAATCGATAAATCTGATATCCATTCTTAAAATCTTCAACAAGACGCAATTGGATCCCATCTTGTTGTAATTAGCGCTTCGCTCCAAGATTTTTTCTTCCATTTGACTCACAACCGTTCTTACATCTGTACCCTCCAATATAATTTTCAAGTTGGATGAAAAGTGAGCCATCTGAGTAGTCTCTTCACCTGTTAAGATGCTTACGCGAGTCATTTCACAGATTAAAACAATTCTTACTTTTGTATTCCTTTCTCCTTCCATGGTTTGAATAGCAGACTCTCTTACCAAATTAAAAAAAGGAACAATGTCTTGGTATCGAGAAGAAGGTGTGTAAGAAAATAGTCTAGCAGCACGCTCTGCAGAATGTTCAGTCATTTTAAACTTTACTGTAAATGGTTTTAGCGCGAGAGGTTTATACACTGTTCTTAATACAAGTGATTTGATAGACTGTATCTTTTCATCGATTTGTTTCACTGATTCGCTTACCTTCTTCTTGACTACTTCAGGAACGTAAGGATCTATCCATTCTTTAATATCATTAAACTTATTTGCAACATATGACGTCACACTTTTTGCAACTGCCGTCAGACTTGAAAATAAACCAGGTCTTGGAGCAGGAACCGGTCTAGGTGTAATGACCTTTGTTGAATCAATGACTGGTGTGTTAAGAATAGAGGGTTCATCTCTTGTCATCCTATTTTGCAAGAGAGTAGAAGGTTCGAATGAAATCAAGTCGTCAGACCTTGGCCTTGGAGCAGGCACAGGTCTTTCAGAACCAACAGCAAACCTTACTTTTGTCGGTTTTACAGAAACTTTTACAGCTGGTTGAACAAACCTAACCACGGTAGGTCTTTCATTAACAGGCAACGGTCTTGCCTCAGTCGTTCGTCTACGAGGAGCAGGACCATACCCAATGATAGGTCTTGTGTTTTTTATTGCCTCAACAAGCTCTTCCTTGGTCATTCTGGTATAGTCTTTTATAGCTCTTTCTTTAGCATCCCTTCTTAATGATGCCATTGATACTTTTCGATCTTTCACAGTTTTACTTTCCATTTTTATTATGGAAAGATTTTTCTTTATACCACTTTCAATTTTTCGCTCTTTAGCGGTAGTTTTTGCTTTTTGCTTTTTAGCATCAGTTTTATCACCCATTTTATTAATGGAAAGAAAAATTTTTTCGATGCATTCAAGTTTTCGCTCATTAGCAATTAATTTTTTTGAAGAATGGAGACTCATTTTATCTCTGCCGTGATTTTCTTTAAGTCGATTCAATTTTTTTGAATCTTAGCACACTTTCAGCATATTTTCTTCTTCGAAAAGTTTTTACCGTTTTTCAATTCTTTTCGCGGGAGAATTAAAAACTTATGAAACAAGATAATTGGCAAAAATTTCGCTTATTGAGTCGTATACATGTGCTTGACCCATTTCATCAAATCTAATCGTATACTTTCTTCCCCACTCGTCATGTGCAGTAAATTCGCATCCAGCCGCATGAATTTCTTTTTCTTCATCAAACAGATGCGCACGACCCATGGTATCAAATTCAATCACATACTTCCTCTCCATCTTTTTATTTATGCCAAGAATTTTATTTAAGTCAATTTTTTAACATGTTAAAAGTTAAAAAATCAATTTTGCTGCTTTTTACGTTTTTCAAGCTTTTCAGAATTTAAAAATTCAATCTTGATTCCATTATCCACCTTTCCATCTCGACGCTCTAAATATCTCCATCCACGTCCAGTTCCTGCCATCGCTTTGTAAAGAGACTTGTATTCAGTCACCTCACCCGTTTCAATGTTGGTTATTCTCACAGTGATGGGCTTTTTCTTAACAAAACGAAGCCATTCCCATTTTGGATCGGTTGGTTTCTTTTCCTTTATTTCACGTATTTTCTTTTCTTTTGCTCTTTCTAAAATCTCATCTTTACTGATTAAATTATTTTCAACCCCAAGCATCATCAACGTTATTAAATCGTTTGCTGTTTTACTAACACCGTTTTCATTCAGCAAATTTTTCAAATACGATGTTGTATATCTCATTTTATTATACCAAGATTTTTTTTAAGTCAATTCAATTTTTCCTGAAAAGACATCTTAATAAACTTAATAAACAGCAGTCATGTTGATTCCATCTGAAACAAATTTAAGCAGTTTGTCAGAGATCACCACTGCAAAAATAACGGTATTTGCAATAGTTGAAGTTCGAAATTTAAGGTTTACCACTAATTCAGCTGTTTCCGACGCCACTCTTTCTTTTTGCTTGCTGATATCTACAAAGAACAACGGATATAATTTTATATATTCAAGCAAGGACAATCCAGATTGACAAACAAGTTCATTTGTCCCGTAATATTTTTCATCAAAAGAGAACGCATCTGAATAAGCCATATCCACTCTCTTTTCTCCAAAATTCAAGTCGTAATTGTAATTTGGATACTTTATTCCATTAACAGTCACGTAAAAATTGCTAACATCACAATGGTCGAATAGTGACGGATTAACTGTTTGACTGGAATTTCTGTTTGTCTGAAGTCCGAACAAGATAAATCTTGGAATGCTTTTGTCAGTGACTCTTCCAAGCGACCAGGTAAATTCTGTTTGACCGGCTGGAATAAGCTGTCTTTCACATTTGTTTGATTTATAAGCCAATTGAATGGGAATTTTTTGAGCCATTAAATTCATGAATTCAGTCTTTTTCGAAATATCTAATTCAACGCGAGGCATATAAAGTCTGAATTTTTTAAGGTTGATCATTCCTGCACTAACGCTCTCCGCTCTATAAATCGCATCATCACATTCTTTCTTTGTAAAGGTGATGGTATGCCTAAACCCATAAACAACTTTGTCATAGGTTTCGCAAAATCCAAAAATGTGCTTCAACGGAATTTTAAACGAAAAAGCTCCAACGGATGTAGTGTCTGCAAACAAGTGGTCTCGTCTAACATTGAATCCTGAATTTCCAACAAGATTTGACGTATCCATATACCACATCTGTTTTAATCCATCAGCAAACTGAAATCCATAAGGATATTTCATCAATCCAAGTATGGTGGTGGCTGGACCTGGATACATCACTCTTTCCACTTGCTCTCCCGACAAGTCATAAGTCACATCATTAAACAAATACATCAAAGCGTTGTTCACCAGTGCAATGTTGTCTTTAGCATCGTAAAAGGTTCCATCGCTCTTTTTCAACACTCCTTCAATAAGAATGTAAGCCTCTGATGGTACTGTTTGAATCGATTGTCAGTCTATCTCAAAAGTAATCGTGCCTGAAGAATTTAAATCGAGATTGGTTGGAAGATACTCAAAAAAATCAACTTTTTCAATACCAATATCATACTCTGGGTTCTCAGTAACTCTTAATCGCTCAGTACTTATCATTTTTTATATAATAAAAAATTATTTAATTCATTTCAATGTCTCTCATTGCAAGACATTGCAAGTTTATAACAAGTCATCGCAACAGAATGCTATCTTCATACTATTTTCATGCCCTGCCCTATTTTCACCAGGTCTTGAATTCGAATCGCGTTCTTTTTAGACATTTTCTTACTTTGAATAGATGAACCAGTCTTTAATTTCTCAATGGTCTTTTTACCTTTGTCAATAGCCACATCTCTAGCAGTGGAAATGGCTGAAAGGGCTAACTCTGTCCCAGCAGATTTTGCAGCTGTAATCGCTTCTTGTCCAATTTTACTTGTTGCAGCATTTTTAAGCAAATTCACTGTTGCTTTTGACACACTTGACGCAGCTGCTCTTTTTATGAAATTTTTAATCATGTCCACAATACCACCTCCACCAACAACGTTCTTTTTCACATATCTTCTTTTGTTCACAATGAGCATTTTTTAAATAAAAACAATTTTTTAAATAATTTTATCAATAGTCCTCATTAACGATTTATATTCCTCTTTATTAATCTCTCCTTGTCTCAACAGCTCATCGCAAATAGCAACAGCCACATTTCTTGACTCTTTATTCCCAGCATGCCATGCAGCAATACTCAATTCAAGCTTTTCCACCAACGCATTAGGATCGCTCGGAAGAATAATGACACCGCGACCTTTTTTACCTTTTTCAATACGCATCATTTTTTCCCAAATAGGAGCAATAAGTTGCTGATACTTTGGTCTTCTTGATGATTTCGGTTTATGCTGTTGCGAATCAGATCTTATAGCATCACTGTCCATTAAAATATTTTCATAATTTTGCAAATCTTCATCGGTATAGCTCTTTGGTATTGTTAATTCAGTCATCAGTTCCCAAAGACCTTTTGTTCCATTATACCTTTCTTCACCGACAATGATATCATTTCCATCTATTTCAACCTCCATTTTTCCAATGTACATTTTATCTCCAACTTTGTTCACTTCGAAAGGTCTTTTCTTTTTTTGATCGACTGACAGGCTTTCGATCATCTTTTCATTGCTCTCGATGATCGGCTTGAACAGCTTGCTCACATCAGCTTGAAAATTCGTATCTGAAATGTTGTCATTCACGTTGTTCTGATAAATTCTCTTTCGTCTGTCATTAATTTCTTTCACAATTTCATCCCTTTTATTCATGTCTTGTATTTTAAAGAAAAACATCTTTTTAAAATACGTGGAAAAAAACATAAATTGGTTTTACGACTACGTTGATCCTTTCTTAAAAAGGTTATTGAACGTTTGAATCGCATCTTCTCTTCCTTTTTGAATCAAGTTTTCTTTAGTAACTTCATCTATTCCCTTTTTGGTTTTAGTTCTTATTTCCTCTGTTAAGGATTTAAACTTTTGAAGCTCGTTTAAAATCAATTCATACTCTGAATCGCTTATTTTTCCGTCTATCAACGCTTTGGAAATGTGCTCGCTAATCGTATTCAATTTCGACTCTGCCAACACTTTAATCTTTTCATGCTTCTCCGCTTTTAATGCTAGTTTTTTGTTGACTTGCCCTCCTACAATGGATAAAAACCCCATTCCAATAGCCACACCTTCACACGCAATTGCAACAGGGGCAGCAGCGATGGTTGACAAAAGCCCAATTCCAGTTGCACCTAAAGCAATGCATAAGGCTTGCATTGTATTATCCGCATTAGAAATGATTCTAAACACGCGATGATACTTTTTGCTGAGATGTACTCGCTTTGCTTTTTCACTCTCTATCTCTTTTTGTAACTCGCTTATTTTTTGAAGACGGTAAACATGTCCTTCTTCTATAGGAGCTGTTGGAAGAACTGGATAAAGTTTTTCATTCAATATTTCCATTTTTTATCAATAAAAAAATTATTTTAAATCAATGTAATTAATCTTACAAAGTTTTTCTCCTTTTTTAACAATCACGTCCTGTTTGCTGTTACTATTCATATCCATAATAACATCATCTACAGACTCTGAAATAATAACTTCGTTTTTTCTATAATTCAATTGATCAGTAATTTTATTCATTAATGTTATCACTGCAACACCTTTCTCCAAATTCAACCCAATGGATAAAGCTATCATTGTATGTGAGAGAGCAGCAAATTTAATGTCTTTCTGAGCAAAAATCTCATATTGTTCATTAACGTTGAAATAAGGTGGATGATCTAACGTTTTCGTAGACACAATAATGTTACTCGGTCTTCTTTCCTCCAACTCTCTAACCCTCTCTTCCAAAATTTTTAATTGCAAATCCAAACTGTGAACTTCTGCTGAGACAACATTTCTAAAAAACTTGTGAGGAGCATGCATTTTACATATTAAAAATTAAATTTTAGATCATTTTTGCAAACTTAACAATTCATTATTATCCACCCATGAGTTGAACGAGTCTGGATATCTCAACCATTTGACTAACGACTTGCTCTTGGTTTTGCGAATGATTTTTTCAATTCTGAATATGTCTTGATGCGTCTTTTGCATCTCCTGCTCGTAAAAGGTGCCTTGAATTTCTTCACCGTTAGCGTCAGAGATTTTATACGTGGGTGGATTCGTATGCTGAACATTTGACACTGTAAAAACCTCCTCTGTCCATCTCGGTGTATACCCCTTTTCAAAATGAGACTTCTTTTTTACAATCCGCACTTGATCACCCATTAAGAATTTTGGTTTTGCTGGTAATGTTTGATCCTTTCCATACAGATTCCACCATACCCTACCTTTATTCTTTTCATCGCTAGCTTCCACTGGTGTCATTTTGATAGAAGAGTGCTTTGTGTTGTTGTAACTTTTTACCATCTCATCTAATACGTCAATGTATTTATTAGTGTTGTTGGCTGAAAAATATTTAAACATTCTCTCTTTCATCGTTCTGTTCCTTCGCTCGACAACACAACTTTTTTCCTCGTTTTCAGTGGAGTATAATTGTACACCCAAAGCTCTCACATGCCTGTTGTAAAATTCTTTTCCTTTATCCACCCACATTTTGACACACTTTCTCTCCTCAAATATTTTGCTTAGAGCGATAGCTACATCAAGACCTGTTTTGCTTTTTAACGGAACGATCCATCCATACTTTGAAAACACGTCGATCACCATGAGTAAATATTTTACGCCGTTGTTGAATTTTGAAAACGATTGCATATCAACCAAATCAGCAGCCCATATTTCATCAATGTCATTCACAAACACTTTTCTTTTTTTAAAATGATGAATAACCGGTTTATGAAGCTCCTCTGCAAGTTGATCCGTCCATTTCAAATCGCTCACACCAAATCCTTTTGTTGCTGAAGGTGATCCATGCGATGAAACAAACTTGCATTTGGTTATCCCACAAGAGTTACAAGTTCCTTTAAGCATATGTCTGTTGTTTTTTGTGATTTCGTTTTTCAAGTGAATGGTTTCAGTCTCTCTTTTGCATTTAACGCAGTACATTTTAACATATATAAAAAAGTTTATATAAAAATTGAAGTGATGAAATTGTCGTGTAAAATTGGAAAAACCAAAAGAAACAACAGCAAGTTTTTACCAAGAAGCATTCGAGAAATCATCGTTGGAAAGTCTGGATACGGAAAAACAACGTTGCTGCTCAATTTACTGCTCAGACCTGGATGGCTCGATTATAACCGCTTGCAAGTGTTTGGAAAATCCCTTTTCCAACCCGAATACAAAATACTCAAAAGATCCTTCGAAAATAAACTTCCTAAAAAAGATATTGTTGATTTGTTAACGGATGATGTACAAGACGAAATGGAAAAATTGAATTTAATCCATGAAGATGTTATTAACGATCTTTCAAAAAAATATTCCGACAATTATGATATGGAATGTCAATTTTTCGAAACAGCAGACGATGTGCCTGAACCAGAAGATCTTGATTCATCTAAAAACAATTTAATGATCTTTGATGATTTGCAATTGACCAATCAAAACAAATGTGAAAAATACTATATCCGAGGAAGACATTCTAACGTCGACTGCTTTTATCTCGCTCAAAACTATTTCGAGATTCCAAGACATACCATCAGAGAAAATGCTAACTTTATTTGTCTCTTTAAACAAGACCAAAAAAGCGTTAATCACATTTATCAAGATCACGTTTCCTGCGATATGAAGATAGAAGAATTTAAAGCCTTTTGTAATCATTGCTGGAATGAACCTCACGGATTTGCCGTCATTGATCTCTCTTCTAAAAAGAACGAGGGAAAGTATCGAAGTGGGTTTTATGATTTTTTATTTTTCTAAAACAATTTAAAAAATAATTATTATTTAAAAAATGTCAGGTATAATCATCGATGTAGATGGAAAATCAAGTGTTATCACCACTGATTTTTTGGATAAAATCGTTTTTGACGAAGGAAAAAGTTATGAAATGGCTTTTCTCGGTCTTGAGACTTACAACAGCATTCCAAATGTAAGCAGTAAAAACAATTCTTTCAAATACAGCATGAACAATGGAGCTCATTGGGAGAACATTATCATTCCATCAGGAAGCTATGACATTAAAGACATCAATGAGTATTTGCAAAAGTCTATTTTAAACACAATAAAAACAGCTCAACGTGGAAGTTATATTATTGCAAATAAAATTAATTACTCTCCAAACAACCTTCAAATTGGAATCAATCTTAATACTTTAAAATCAACCATTAAACTTGGTTTGAATTATTTGATTGACTTTAACGTGGAGAACAGCATCTCTTCAGTTTTAGGGTTTACTAAAAGAAAATTAAATTCCAATTCCGAATACGAGTCGGATAATATCGTTAGAATTTCAAGCATTAACACCATCAGAATCGTTAAAAACGTTATCGGATTATCCTATATTAATGGAACCCAATTAAATTGTATTTACTCCTTTTATCCAAATGTTAGTCCAGGTTTTAAAATCATCGAGAGACCAATGCATTTGATTTATCTTCCTGTTAAACTGTTTGAAATTTCAACAATGGTTACTCGTATCATTGATCAGAATGGAGATTTGGTTGATTTTCGTGGAGAGGATATTACAATACGATATCATATTCGAGAAGTGAAATAAATAATTTTTTAATACATAAAAAATGAGCAATTATCAAAACATCAAAATTAACATCTCGCAGAGTCAATCTGATAAAATTAAAAAAGCCATGCATGATAAAACCGATACTAGCATTAAGCTTTCTCATGAAGACTTGAACGGTAAACATGTTCTCGCTATCACTAATTCGCAATTGAACAAAATTAGAAAAGCGTATGAAGCTGGTAAAGGAGTCACTCTTAAATTGAGCAAAAGACAAATTGCATACAACTCGAAAATAGAAGGAGGTTTCATCGGAGCTCTTTTACCGTTACTAGGTATGATAGGTAGCACTCTTGCCACAAAGGTTGTTCCTGCTCTCGCCACTGGATTGTTAGCAGGTGTAGGCTCTTCTGCTGGCTCTGCTATGGTTGGTAAAATTGCTGGGCGAGGTCTTTTTTACATGAGCAAAAATGGAAAAGGAATGAAGATAAAAACTTTAGGTGGAGATGGATTGTTTATCACCCCATGGACTAAAAATGTTCACGGTGATGGACTCTTCATTAAAACTGGAAAAGGTTATCAATCTGTTGGAGCTGGTTTATTACTCGGACCTAACTCACCCTTTAATAGTATACCCTTTTTAGGTGCTATTCTATGAAAATCGCTTGTTAAAAAATTCGGATAAACTTTTTAAGAAATTAAAAAAATGATCGACTTTCAATGGATTGACGTAGAAGGAATTGTTTTACCTAATGAAGCTTTAACTAACTTTCAATTGATAAAGGCTGCTAAACAGTTAAAATTAAAAAACTTTCAAGGCGTGTTTGTCAGGGATGAGTTACCAAAAAAGCCAAGAAAAAAAGAATGTGGTATTGTGAATACAGGAGATTCAAGCACTGGTGGGTTTCATTGGGTGTGCTGGTATAAAGACGCTGACAAAAAATACAGCTTCGACTCTTATGCTCAGCCTCCTCTTATTGAGCTCATTGATTATTTAAAAAGTCCGGTTTATTATAACAGCGAGAGAGTTCAGTTTGGTGATACGTCTTATTGTGGCCACTTGTGTCTTTACGTCTTGAAAAAATTACAGGAAGGGGATAACTTTCAAGAAGTTATCAATACCTTGTGGTAACTGCTTAATGACTAAACAAGAAAAACTCACCACCATGAACGTCTTCCGATCACGTCATCACGATGTCTACACCGAAGAAATCAACAAAGTCGCACTCAGCGCTAACGACGACAAAAGATTCATCTTAGAAGACGGAATTCACACCTTGGCTATCGGACATTACAAAACAAGGCAATAAAGAAGAACAGGCATCTTGAAGAACTGGTATAGAAATAACATGATTATTTTTATACTTCTTCTTGATTTTTAAAGACGACTCTTAAGTATTGGTTTTGTCCAAGAACATGATATGAAGTGTTCACCATTTTTTATGCATCCTTAAGTATGGGAATGGGTTAATGCGCCAGAACCGCCTTTTCCCTATATATCATATATATATATATATATATATATAACAGATGTATATAATCAAGGTAGCATTTAGTAACCCATCAAGATGGCATTTAGTAACGTATTTTCGTTAAAAATAAGTGTCAGCAAATTAGAATTAAGCCTTTCTATAAATCCTCTTGTTTATTGAAAAAATAGCAACTCTTAATTCCTTGGTTTTATCTATCGTATTACGCAGATTAATACAATAGAAAATTTAAATAGTAATTTAACAACGCAACGATTATGACGTTCCTCAAGAAAGATATAGTAACAATAAGTTATGATTCATAGCATTTGTAATGAGAATATTTAAAAGCAAAAAAAGTTGATCTGCCTTAAGGAAATTTTTTCGATTACAATATGCCATCTTTAAGGGAAATTAATGATTTTACGCTCGTAGAAGTTCTCAAATATTTAAAAGGTTTTTCAAGTATTGTTTTGTTTCATCAAGGGTAAAGGTTTAGCTATTCAAATCGTTTTGCACGAAATAAATTCCTCATTGAAGTTGCTTAAAATCATTCTGAAATGTAAATCTCAACAACTTCTTGTGTCATTCTAATCGGGTGCCGTCAATGGCATTTTTTTCATGGCTTTCTTGAGTTCTCAGCATCTTTGACATCAAAACAGAGTCACCAGAATTTTTGAGGTGTAAAGTTGTTAAAAGACAAAAAAAATACCTAGAAACCTCCTGTTTGTTTTCAAGGAGGCTAAAAAGTAGCCAAATTCCCTACAATCTAATTGGCTTAACTTAAAAAATGTAAATCTTAATGGTTAAAAAAAAAGACAATCTGATAAAATTTTAGCAATTGCCTTACAGCATATATCAATATACCGTAAAAACAGTAATGGTTGGCATTTTCCTGATAGAATTGGTTCCGATCCTTATAACAGCATCTAACATATTTAATCCTATTATTATTGACATATTTAATCCTATTATTATTCATTGCTATTATTATTATCACTATTACTACCACTATTATTATTACTATTATTATTATTATTATTATTATTATTATTATTATTATTATTATTATTATTATTATTATTATTATTATTATTATTATTATTATTATTATTATTATTATTATTATTATTATCATTATTATTATTATTATTATTATTATTATTATTATTATTATTATTATTATTATTGTTATTATTATTATTATTATTATTATTATTATTATTATTATCATTATTATTATTATTGTTATTATTATTATTGTTATTATTATTATTATTATTATTATTATTATTATTATTATTATTATTATCATTATTATTATTATTGTTATTATTATTATTGTTATTATTATTATTATTATTATTATTATTATTATTATTATTATTATTATTATTATTATTATTATTATTATTATTGTTATTATTATTATTATTATTATTGTTATTATTATTATTATCATTATTGTTGTTATTATTATTATTATTATTATTATTATTATTATTATTATTATTATTATTATTATTATTATTATTATTATTATTATTATTATTATTATTATTATTATTATTATTATTATTATTATTATTATTATTATTATTATTATTATTATTATTATTATTATTATTATTATTATTATTATTATTATTATTATTATTATTGTAATGATAATAATAATAATAATAATAATAATAATAATAATAATAATAATAATAATAATAATAATAATAATAATAATAATAATAATAATAATAATAAATATAGTGGTAGTAATAGTGATAATAATAATAGCAATAAAAATAATAATAATGATAATAATAATAATAATAATAATGATAATAATAATAATAATAATAATAATAATAATAATAATAATAATAATAATGATAATAATAATAATAATAATAATAATAATAATAATGATAATAATAATAATAACAATAATAATGATAATAATAATAATAATAATAATAATAATAATGATAATAATAATAATAATAATAATAATAATGATAATAATAATAATAATAATAATAATAATAATAATAATAATAATAATAATAAATTATTAGTAATAAAACAAATGGTTAAATTTTTAACTCATTAGTAAAAATTGTAATTAGCCATAATAATGCTAAAGCTACAGATTTACGGATTTGGCCACAAAATGGCCAATCAGACAACCCTGCATTAACGTCAACAGACCGAAGTTTTGCGAACCAAAACTTTGAGACACTTTCATATTTCTCTTAACAAATTAAATTTAACCCTTTTTTGGACTGATGGGACTTATATGTCCCACTACATTAACTCCTGTCTTTCTCTTAAACCGGTTTTTTTTTTGCTGTAAAAACATTGCGTAAGTTTTCACTTGGTTTTTAGTCATGTTTTAAAATTACATTAAATTGTTTGTCATCAATTCTTTTTTAATTTAGATGTGATCTCTAATGGTGGTTTTTAAGGAAATCAAGCGTATTTATTTTGTAAAAGCAAACCTATTATATTTAACTTTACATACTTTTATTTGTGTTGGGAATTTTTTTAGAGCTTCTTTAATGTGTAACTAAATATTTGAAGTTTATGTGGTCTATAAAATTTAAGTGGTAAAAAAATTACATTAATGCAGTTTAAAAGACCAGTCGCACAATCGTTAATAATACTTAGCAGACTACCCAAAATAGGACGCCCAATGTTATCACCTTCTTTATCAACAAAAAAACGCCGAAATTCTAATTATTCAGTACCTTTGTCAATTAGAGGAGAAAATCAAGGCATTGATTGACCTTTTTATGAAACTAACCTTGGAAGATGTGAAGTATGCTCAAAAGAAAAGGTTGAATCAAGTCCACATTTTAAATCCACTACTTGTAAGGTTTTTTTGTGCATAAATGAAAAAAAAAAAGTTTTTCGAAATATCATAGCATTTAAATAAAATGTGTTTTATAACAAACGCTTTGGTTTTTCTTTATTTAACTAAAAAATTTTTTAAAAAAAAAGCTTTTATGGCCTGACGGGACATATTGGTCCCACTTCAGTTTCCATAGTAACGATCGCCCTGATATATTGAAAAAATGTGTATTGTCTATTACTGGACCCTAATTAGTATATTTCAATTGTATATTTTATTAAGCATTAGCGTTTTCCACCCTTAGGCCTTAAAGGGTTCAAAATGAATCAATTTTGATGATTCTTCTTTTTTTTTGATTTAATTAAACTAGCTCTAAAATGTTTTTTTCACTGTTCATTTTAATACTACGCTAAAAAAAAAAATTTTAATTATTGTATTTTATCTTCTTAAATAATTTTCAACAAGCATCTTTCTATATAAGTAGTAAGCAATTTAAGCAGCTTTTTAGTTAATAATTTATGGTTTAATAAAAAAACCTTGTTGATCTTATTGAAGCCTTTCGTTTACTGGTCAACCCAATTTGTTTAGTTCTGTAATAACCAGTTTTACACCTTGAACCTCCTACACCCATGGGGATACAACTTCAAAGTTGAAAATTAAAACAAAAGTTTACATTTTTTCGAGTTTTTTTTTTAAACTCATTGCATTTTAAAACTTTTAATTTTAAGGAACAATAAACTTTGATTCTAATTAATCTGTCGTTTTTGTTTTTCATAAGCATTTATCAGATAAAATATTTACAAAACAAGAAAAACTTTCGAAGCTGACATATAACTGTGCGTGAAGGTTTTTGATTGACTTGATAAGTCAATACATCGTAGAAGTCTTAGTTTGCTTTTTGCTTTACATCTTATTTTAAATATTTTTTTAAAAATATTTTAGCTTAATATTAAAAAACATGAGGATCAGTTTTCTTTATTCAATTTTTGGGAAGATCAGTGTTTTGTTATCTAAATTAAATGTTTCCAGATTTTTAAGTGTTTTTTTCTTTACCTTGAAAAAAAACTTTTTTTGAAAAAATTTTAATTTTTCGTTCAGTAATACACCCCTTTATACTTTATATTCAAAAATATATGGGGTAAACATCATTCAAACCAACATTAAAATAGTAACACAAATATGGCACAAAAATCAACAAGTAAATTAAAAAAATTTTGAAACCTGAAAATCTAATGTTACTATAATGAAAATCGTATTCACTTTTCTTATTAGCATTATTAGTTTTCCTATTTTTAAATGTCTTGTTTTGAAAAAGTGCCTAATTTTTAAATACCGTATTTTGAAAAACTACATAATTTTAGGAAGTGAATGCTCTTTTCGGTGGTCATCTCGAGTACAATTGTTCTGAGTTATTATTAAGCATCAACTTTTGGTTTTTGATTTTTTTAACAAAAAATAACGAATAAACTACAAATTTGTATATCAATCATTAGAAAAAAGCAAATTAAAAACAATTTTTATATTTGGACATATAAAATAATCAGATTCCAGAAGAAAAATCGTTACCTTGTATTCTTTATGTTATATTGTTTCAACTCTTTTAGGTATTGCACAGAATTGCTATTAGTTTAAAACCGTGAAAATTATTTTTATAACACGTTATAGATAACGAACTTATGTATAAATGAAAACTTATATCACCAAAAACGTTGTTATTTGAGTCGCATAAAGTGTTCTGAGTTATTAAACTTATGAAAGTATCAATTTACCTTAAAAAATTGATAAAGAACGATAAATATCGATAAAAAAAATTCGTTAAAAATTGAAAAACAAAACATCGTTACTTAGTTTGTATGCGATAAATTCTGATTGCTGCGTGAGCCATCATTTTAAAACTTAATTTCCCTTTTTCTGTCATCTAAATGCCCCGCTCATCACTAAAATGATCCAATGTTTTTAGAAGTCCGCCTATGACTGTGCAGACAATGGAGTTTGCTGCTTGTCCTTGTAACAAAGTCATGAAAATTTCATCTTGTGTTTTTTTAATGTATATATTATGTATTTGAATCCATTTTATATGGCAAATTTTAATGTATTACTTTTTTAAATTTTGAAACATGTTTAAAAATACATGTCATTAATGAAAATTTTTACGAATTTCACTTTCTAAGAATAATTTTCCTAGTTTTGAAAATTAATTAGCATTTTAATATGATAATATTGGTATATATCTAGTGTTAGTAAAAATTAATTAGTAGTATAATATAATCATATTAATATATCTTTTTCTTTATATTTAAGATGTTTTACGATATTCCTGACAACAAGAAGCGGTTAGAAAATCCCACAATGCTGTATAAAAATGACGCAACGATCTCATGTGCGTCTTCTCATCTACAATACGCTTCCGAGCGCGGCTTCTGGGCGTGCTGTCTCTATCTTATATTCTTGTTCTAGATAGTTTTCAAAATTTATTCGATTAAAAAATGCCAAGTGTTTCATCGAAATCTTCTCAGTCGAATCCTCAGGTTGGTAACTCATCAGATCTTCTTCAAGACCCATTAAAACATGCTGTTTCAGTAATGGAGAAGAAGCTTAGAAATCTTGAGAAACGTAAGGTAAGACGAAAGTCGCCACGTGGTTTGGATATTACCGTTTTTCCCTGAAAATTTGTACTCCACATTAAATGTCAGATTGGCATATGTAGATCTATACAAAGATTGGTATACTTCTCAATCAAAGTACTTATAGTTTTTTAGCAACTGAGCCTACAAAACGTTTTATAGCATTAGTATATGGTCTTAAATACTTTGAAGAACTCTGTGTCATCAAATTTAATTTAAATGATTTTTAGTTTTATGAATTCATTTAATGGACTTAATTAAACTAGTATCAATAACTAACATCTATTTTTATGAAGTCTAATTTGTGAGTTTTTTTGAATATATAGATGCAATGCTAATTTGTAATGTTTAATGACCATAACTTAAAAGGAGGTGTACATGTGTTCATCAAACCCTTTAACTGGCCAATTAGGGAAATATATGCTACTAAAGCAATTTAGCAAATAGAGGTCTTTTATATGTTGAACCAAAATGGATGCTTTATATTTAATCACTATTCAAAAAAATATTAACATTTTAAACATAAAATTTTGTTAACACAAAATGTGCAAAAGTTAATCTGAAAATTGTTATCAAAATCTAATCTATCAAAAACCTCATATGTAAAGTCAGCAAAGCCTAGTTTAACCATTCTAGTCTAGACTTTAAAAGTTTAGTTAAAAATTATGATAAATTTTCATAAAATCTTTTTAGTATAAATGATTTTATATATAGAAAGAAAAATGAAAAATTTCACAGCTGTTTCATTTCAAAACATATCTAGTCTTAGTATGCTCTGGATCTGAAACCAGATATTGTTTTAACAATTCAATCAATTTTTTAATTGCTTATTCTTAACTAGACTTTTCAAGTTTCTTGAAGGTTGATGCAAGTCCCTTAGTCCTTATATTCTCATACCACCAGTGTGGTATTAAGATATTGCAGGGTTTTAAGAAATTTGGTCTTTTGTATTAAATTAAACATCTTAGTATCTGAAGATTGACTCATTTTTAAAAAAATAATAATGATAAGAAAAGTTATTAATGTCTGCTAGATTGTTATGCCTTGATATGTAGTCATTAACATAAAAATCAAGACTGCAGTTGAATGTATTATGATATTTCTTGCTATGAAATATTAATATTTATAATAAATTGTTAAATTTTTAAAAATTGATTGTTCAAAGTTTAATTAGTAAATATATTTTTAGGTTTATTTACTTGTTTCAGATTAAACTGCTTGAAACAAAGAAAAAGGCTGACGAAGGAAATGAATTGAATGAAGATCAAAAGGTAATTTTTATTGCTCAATACGTTTTAGTTTCTGAAAGAAAAAACTGCAAATTTATATTGAGTGCTATCAAATTAAATTAGTTAATCTTTATAATTTTGTTTCTAAATTATGAGCTTTGAAATGTAATGAACATTTTAATTTTTATAGAAAGCATTGGAAAATCTAAAAGTTGTGGAAAACAGTCTTGAGTTAGTGAAAGAATTGAGTAAAAACATGGCATATCTTGATGCAGAGGTTGGTTTGGTTTTTAAAATAACCCATTAATCTAGATTAGCATACCACTTAAATGGTTAAGTATTTATACTTAACCATCTAAGTGGAAGTATAAATACTTAACCACTTAAATGGTTAAGTATTTATACTTAACCATCTAAGTGGTATGCTAATCTAGATTAATCAGGCAATAGTAGGTAGTATTTAGATTGGTTTGATGAAGTATAGTTGATTTTACTATTTTTTTTCAGTTAAGCCATCTTATAAATAGTTAAATAGTTGTTTTTTATTTTATTGGTTAAAATTTCAGTACACAAAACTTCTAAAGAGAGATCAAAAGAGAACCAAAGCAACTGAAGCAACTCAAGGAGACCTGAATGGAAAACAGTTACTTCATCAAGTTGTTGAAGTGCAAGCTATCCTTAGTGATTTGTCTGAAGATGTGCGTCCTGACTTTCTAGCAGGTGTCAATAGTGCTTGTCTCTTGACAAAGAATGACTTTGATAATCTTGATCTTCTTTTTAATCTTGTTAGCCCAAATGATGAAGAGTTATCAAAAGTGAATAAGTTATCAGTTCGTGTTAAAGAAGCAACTGAACATTTACTAAAAGTAGTTGAAGGTAAAGATCAGCCTGCCCTAGAAAATGGTACAACTTATAAAGATCTGCGGGCACTCATTTTAAAAATTAAATCATGTGGATATTTTGACAAAGATAAAGAGAATGGTGTGAATAAAAATGTAAATCACATAGTTCATGAAACAACATCGGCTGAGCCTGAAACACTTCATGATGGTCTAGCAGAAAATGAAGAGGAGGCAAGTCTAAATTTATAGAAATAATATTTTGTGGTAGCATCATTTAATTAAATTTTTGATTAATTTTTGTCATATAATACCTTGGTATCATTTACAAAAAAATTACAAAAAACTTTGGAAACACATTTCAGCTTATCTATAAATAATTACTAAAGTTTCTGTCTAAACTAGTTTTTATTTAATAAAGTTTAGTTTTATAGGGAATGATTTTGTTCATTATATTATAATGGTATAGAGAATTGTATCAATAAAAATAACCTCAAAATTACTGAGATTGAGCAGGCAAGTTAATTGATTGGCTTTATTTGAATAATTCATATCCAATCAGAAATTTTTGGATCTTTCACAAAAAGTTTTTTTTGAATTTTTAGCTAAAGATTTATAGTCAGAAAAATATACAAACCTTAAGAAAATATTTAGTGAAAAAAACTTGTTTTAAATCTTTAAAAAAATTTACCACCAAAATTCTTCTGTCATAATGAATTCTGAAAGAATCTATCTTTCTGTCAGAAACAAAACTCTTGTTTTAATTTAACATGACATTTCTCAAAAATTTGGTGTTTCTGTGTTAATTTAAGTTTTATGGTAAATTTTGTCTGAATTGGTCTCAGTTTAATCTTGACGTGCTGAAGTAAAGAATCTCAAATAAAAAAGAAAAAGTTGAAACTGTGATTACTTTTCCCAGATGCAATTTTATTACTACTATATTATTAGGCTTTGTGCCCTTACTCAATTCTTATGTTCACAAATTGAATTTGATATGTTTCAGTTCAGTTGTTATGTTTTAGTTCAGTTGTTGTTGTTGTTGTTGTTGTTGTTGTTTTTTTTTTTTTTTTTTCATGGCCATGTTTAAACTAGATTGCTCATCAGTAATTGAAGCATTTAACTGGAGTCTTTTTAAAATACTTTTTTTTTGTTGATAAGTTCTTTATAATGCATCATCAGGAAGTAAAAAAAACCTTAAAAAAGAAAAGAAAGTAGGAAATGTAATACTTAAACTAATTTAATTTTAAATTTTTAAAATTTCTTTAAGTTTTTAAATTTACATTTTTAAATCAGCCTTTTTTAAAGCTACCTAGGAAAATGGTTTAATTAAGAATTTTGATAGTTTCAATTTTACCTCTTGACAAAGCAGTGCAAAAGCTTGTTTAACCAAGAATAAAAATATTTTGCAATTAACCTAGCAATCTTTTAGTTTAAAGGTTTTTTAATCATAAAAACAGATTCCGCATGAAAATTGTAATGTAAATACATAATTTTATTACTTCTGAATGATTATATCTACAGGTTTGATTTTGGCTTTTTGAACATGTAAACCAGCCTTAAATGGAATAATTAAAAATTGAATATTGTGAGAACCACTTATAATTGGATTTTCATGTTTCTCTAGGAAATTTTTTCATTTAGCTCTTTAACTATACCAATTTGCAACAAAATCAAGGAAGTTAGGTTAAACAGCCTTATTGAATTGACATGGAATTGCTCAATTTAAAAAAAGAGAGAGATTTGTAAAAGTATGTTCATTTCTCATTAGATAAATGAAGTCGCAACTAGATTTGATGAGCAGTTGCCTGCATTGGATGGTGTTGATCTTCCTCCAGAAGTTCAAAGAACTCCTAATGAAGAAACTTATAACTTCTTATCTGAATCAGAAATCTCTGGTATGAATTATACCGAATAAAGTTTAAACTCTTACCTTAAATTTTTATGTTTTTTAAATAGTTTTGGTTTGTTAATCAGAAATCAAATTATTTAGCAATTATTTGCTGCAAAAGCATTCTGATTTATTCTTCCAAAGAAAAGGTAGCAGTAATGTATATGTAAATCTAGTTAAGTATTCTGTTATCTTTACATTTATATATATATAATTGCCAAATGTGAGAATAAAGAATAGGCACATCTGAGAAATAGGTATTTCTGGCTAATTTTAAATGTTAAGAGAAAAACAAATTATCTTTTTTTATTATTTAAAAAATAAAAAAAGTAGGTATTCTTTAAAAAATCTTAACTTTAAGAAATATTCACTGGCTGCAAGTTGAACAAACTGAGATTTTTTTATATTCTATTTACTTCCCCATTAAATGTTAACATTAAGAACTTAGTAATATCTAAACTTTTTATAAGTCAAATATCACTTAATTGTTAATGGTGGTATTAATGATTTAAGCGTTAGTGTATTTTGGAATTCCAACTAACAGAAATTGTGCATTTCTATGCAGTAGAATTTCAAAAGTAAAGTATGCTAATACTAAAAGTTTCTAATTAGCTTATAGACACAGTATAATGTGCTCAAATACTAGTGCTTTGAATCATCTTGGTAATTGGTATTTATCTTGGTATTATCCCATTGGGGCATTCTTGTCTTTGTAGATAGCTTAATTATACAAAAACAAGCTGCTCCTGTTGTAAAAAATTAAGTTCTACATTTCTAGTAAAAAATATTCTTAGATACAAAACAAATCAAAAAATTTGATTTTTATTTATTTAATTTACTGATAATATCTTAGGTGTAATTTTCTTTATTAAAAGAGAGAAAACACAATTCTCCTCAGCTTTTTTAAATGCTTTAAAATTATTAGCACCTCAATTACTTTAAATATCAACATTTTTGTCTTCGAAATTCTAAAAAAAATAGTCAATTCGAACTTGAATATGGGGCTTAACATAATGCAAACAGAAAGGAAACATTAAAATACTTTCTTTTTTCTCTTTTGTTTCATCAAAATTTTCTAGAAAATATTATAATTTTTTCTTAACTAGCAAAACACAAAGTTATTAGGGGAGTCACTAAATTTTAAAACTCTTTAAAGTGTCCAAGCCTTAATATCATGATCTTGTAATTTTTACGAGGAGATAATGATATCATGATAATAGTTTTAAAGCTGATATTTCCCCTTTTGAAGAGCATTTCTAAAATGGAATATTTTTGTCAGAAAATTGTCTTTTTTTCAGATCATTTATTAAGGAGATATAGATTATCCTTACTTTCTGGATTTTTTTTTTTTTTTTTTTTTTTTTTTTTTTTTTTTTTTTTTTTTTTTTTTTTTGTCAAAATCATTGATAGCAACAAAGTGACCTTTAATTTTATCAACTTTCTTTTATAATCTTTCTTGAAGTTTTCAAAATGTAGGAACTTTTCATATTAATGAAATCTAATTAGGGTAAGTGGGGGCATAACAGACCCCGTAACGTTTAGATTAATGGAGTATGAAAATAAAAACAGCATGCATTTTTTTAACAGTGTATTTCAATAAACACATCATTAAGCTTTAAATTGTTGCAATTAAGAAAAAATAAAACGGTTTTTGAAAATGTTATAACACAAAAATTAAACTTAGTGAAAAAAACAGTTGTGCCCCTATAGGAGGCACAACCGAACCCTATATATATATACAATATGTATATATGTATTATATATACATATATATAGGTTTATATATTCAAATTAGGAAATGCATAATTATATACCTATAATATATGATAATCACCAGATATACATAAATATTATATTTATATCTGGTAAATATTATATGTATATCTGGTGATTATTATATATTATGTAATGTAATATATGTTATATATTGCTAAGAGTATAAATCGATATCTTGTTATATTTAATATAAAAAGATATCGATTTATACTCTTAGCTTTAAATTTTAATTAAAAGCTCATAAAAATTAAATTAAAAAATACAAAATCTTATTTCCGACATTTCAAAACAATACTATTTCTATTTAAGTTTTTACATGAAGCATTCAAGTGTGACGATTGTGATTATTGTCATTCATAATTATCTAACAATGAAAAATATCAAAAGTATATGGTTGTGCCTCCTGTGCGTCTATGCGATTCTGTCCCAGAGGACAGCTTTTAGAAAGAATGCAGTTTCATAGGTTGCTTATTAAGTTACACCGATGTCAAAAACGGTTTTTACTTGCTGAATTAATGCTGATAACAAATATGTTTAACACTAAAATCAAATATTGCTTAATCCTTAAAAAAAAGGTCTGGAAATATATGATGTAAATATAATATTTTTATCAAAATAGACATTATTATGTACAACTTCCCAGAAAAGCATTAGGAGTTCTTTTTGACAGAATTGAAATGAAGGAAACTGATTTACTGACGCATGATATGCTTTTTGCCATTTTAGATAATATTCTTCAAAGGGAAATGTTGAAAAACGGTTATGCCTCCATATGCGGTTATGCCCCCACTTCCCCTATATAGATTGTGATAGAGACTTTCAAATGTTTCCCTTTTTTCCTTTTTTATTTGGATAAATGAATAAAAAAAAATGTTCTTGCTAAAAAAATATATACAGCGGAGAAAATAGAATTAGCCTCTATTTTTTGTTCTAATTTAACAAAAATCGCAGGTAAACAATTATGAAATCTACTTTATTTCTTATTACTTCTACAACAACTAAAAAGTTTATAAATTGGTATGGTTAATTAATTCCAAATGGAAAAAAAATTAAAAGTTTTGGAGAAATTTCAATTTGTGGAGAAAATTGAATTAGCCTCATTAACGTTATATACAAAAAATAAAGAAAATATGTTGTTTTTACGCTCATTTAGTATAGCTTCCTGAATTTTTAATGACTTCAAATATGCAGTTTGACATACTAGTCACAAGATTTTGGATAGTTTCTATAGATATTTCATTCCAAGCTTCTCTGATACAAGTTTTCAGCTCCAAGGTGCATTCAAATTGCTTACCATTTTCATAAACCTTTCTAGAAAGTATTCCCCATAGATTTTCAATTGGGTTAAGATTTGGACTACGTGCGGGCCATTCCATTACGTGAATATTTTTTTCTCTAAACCAAGCTTTTGTAAGCTTTGAATTATGGATAGTAGCATTATCTTGTTGGAAAGTGAAAGTTTCACCCATCAATTTCTCACCATGTTCAAGTAAACTTATTTCTAATAAGTCAATGTAGTCCTGTGAATTCATTTTTGTTGAAATCCATGCCAGTGGAAGTTTTCCAGCAAAGGAAAAAGCCCCCATAACAATAACATTTCCACCTCCAAAGTTACGACTCATCCGAGTTTCTTTCTCTTTTCAAAGATCGTGCCAGTAATATTGATAGCCATCAGGACCATCTAGATTGAACTTTTTTTCATCACTAAAGAGAACTTGATGCCACTCTTCTTTCCAAGACATGTGTTCTTTTGCAAATTGTAATCTAACCTTTTTATGACGAGCAGTAAGTTTTGGTTTTGGTTTACGCTTTTTCCAAACTGTGTTTGGATCTTCATGTAAGATTTGTCTCACACGTTGACCAGATACAGGTAATTGTAAATCAGCATGAATTTAATATGCAGTCATGTGCTGAGCAGCAGCACGACGTACAATAACTCGTTTAGTACGATTATCAATTTTACGTTTGCTACCACTTCCCTTATAAGCTCCATAATTAATGCCAATCTTGAAGGAATTGTTAACCACTTTTAGAAATCTTTTAATATTCTTCGCAATTTCCTGATTAGATAAGCCTGTATCTTTGTATGCTTTGATTACTGCTAATTCATCATTCGTTAAACACTTACCACGTCCCATTTCAAATTAAGGTATCAAAAACCAATTGTTAAAAACTTTATGAGCACTGATTTCACAGTCTTTGTTTAACTTACAAATAATAATAAAAAACTAACTCACAAATGCGTATCACCAGATCAAAATATACAAGTAAACTGAAAATAATTATTGATGAGGCTAATTCTATTTGTTACCGCAAATATCAAGTATTATACAATTTATGGTTTTATCAAATGTACCGCAATTTAATTATGCTATATTATAATCTAAAAAGTTGTTGTTTGTAACAGTAATTATATGTGTGTGGATACAAAAGTTGTACCGCACAAACTTGTTTACAGATTTACAAAATATTGGATCAGCACATGGTGAGGCTAATTCTATTTTCTCCACTGTATATGATTATCGTTAAAATGTGTTAAGCAAGATTGAAGAGAATAATAGTCATAATTTTAGTCATATAGTATGTTGAGATTTTATTTCTTTAGTTCATGGTGATGGTCAGCAAGCTTCTTTAAATCCTGTTAGTCCTGAGTTTGTACCAAGAAACTTTCACTTACCTTCAGATGAGGCATATGAAAATGGGGTAGCTGATAATTCAGATGCTGGCTGGGAGCAGGCTCCAGCACAAGAGCCAGGATGGCAGTCTGGTAAGTAATTTCCCATGTAATCATAGAATAATTTTATTGTGAAATTATTGTTTTTTTTTGTTTTGTTTTTTTTTATTAGTTAAGAAATTGATCTCATCAAATATTGTTTGCAATATTACTTTTTAAATTTTTTATTATATAAACTTTTACTTAATGCATATAATTTTTAGATACTTTAATGATAAGTACTTTTTTCCATTATAGTTCCTGAAAATCAAAACTTTCATAGCAGTGGAGGTTTCAGAGGAAACCGTGGCAGCAGAGGTGATCACCGTGGTGGTCGCGGTTTTGGAGGCAGGGGTGGTAGAGGAAATCGTGGTGGTAATAATGGTGCTGCCACAGGCGGAAATTTCCGTGGTGGAATTAAACAGGTAGTGTTTTGTTGAAACTTCTTTGATTTCAGTTTTAAAGATTAATTAGTAGTAAAATGATCGTTATTTTCGTCATAAAATTCGATACTTATGTTATTGTATATTTTAGTGAATCGGTAAACTTTCGTTTTCACCAAAGTCTTTATTTTAAAAGTTTGATGCACGTTAAATGCATAACTAGCAAATTAAGTTGTTAATTTTTCGTTATTAGGATGGTCATCGTGGTGGTAGCCGTGGGGGACGTGGTGGTGAATTCCGAGGAGGGAATCGGGGAGGTTTCAGAGGCGGTAATCGAGGAGGTTCGCGTGGTGGTAACCGTGGTGGAAGTCGTGATAATAAACCTCAACAACAGCAATAAAACAGCTCAATACAAAATCTGATAAATTGCGAGGTGTTATAAGATCTGTTTTGGAACATAGTGTTAGGCTAGCAGAATAGATTGGTGAGAATACGATGACTCAGTACCAACTATGCCCTCCTATAAATTAATTTCTCTAATGAAGAGAAAGATGATAAGGTGACGTTATAAAAGTTAGAGTTATCAAGTGATGTCTTTTTAGTAGTGTTGTACAGTAATTATATGATGAGCTAAACATCGTAAAGTATTTTGTGTACCTTTATTGAAAGCTGCTTATAAAATATTAAGGAATTTTAAATACCTAATTAATCTTAGAATATTTCCCATTGAGCTTAATTTTAAAGATTTCTTTGCTTTTTGATAAATGCGTAATTCATTTTCAGTTGCGTTCTCATAAGTTTTTGTTTACAAGCTGTAATGTATGTTGCACTTTGCATTTTCCTGTTAATAAGCTTTTTTTTTCTAACAAATTGCTTTCTTGTTGATTTCATGTTTCGTGCTGCTTTAATGCGCTGTGACTTGTAAAGGCCGTTTAACAATAAAAAAAATATTTATTTCCGGCTTCCTTTTCCATCTTCTGTTTTATCATTAATTAAAAAATTGGCAAAAAGATTTTGTCTGAGCAGTTTGCAGGACGCTGTTAACTTTCTTATAGGTTCATATCCTTCTTTAAAGATTTTAAAGTGGGTTTCAGAGGCGGTAATCGAGGAGGTTTGCAGTTAGCCAGTTATATAATTTAATATCTATTAGAAAATATATACATTAAACATTAAACTGTAATTTACAAAACAAACATAAACACGTGTAACAGTTACACATCATGTAAGGCACTTTTGAATTAGTAACTCTCATTGGTTAAACGATAAGGAGTTTAATTTGTCGCATTAAAAAAAGAAACAATTGGCCGGGTGAATAAAAATGAGCAATTGCTTTTACTCAGTAATTGGTCAGCTTTACGTAAATAAAAACTTCAGCAGTTTTCCTCATTTTTATTCACGTAAAGGTAAGCAATTTACTCAGTAATTGCTCAATTTTACGTGAATAAAAACTTAAGAAAAGTTGAAGACTTTTTCACGTAAAGCTGACCAATTACTGAGTAAAAGCAATTGCTCTTTTTTATTCGCCCGGCCTAATGCATTTAATTGATCATTACAAAACTTTTTTCTCAGACTCATCTGCCTTTGGCGGGTCTAATGATGATATGAATTTTTCTTCGCTTTCTATTATTCTTTGGGAGCACGTTAAAATAATAGCGATTAAATTTTTCGCAATAAGTGTTGTGACTATTAAATTTCACTTTCAAATTTAAAAAAAAAAATGTAGTTACTACATTATACACGTTTTTTTTTTTTAATATGAGAAACTAAGCAAATGAGCTTGTACTAAAGAGTTTCTTATTTAATGGGTACTTTTTAACAACTCTAGTACTAAAAGTTTCTTAAGTATCAAAAGAGAAAAAGTACATAAAATGCAATTTGAACATGTTAACAAGTAAGATTAAATGTTTTAAGTCAACTAAAATTATATGAATTCCATCAATATCATTCAATTTAATATAATCCTCAGGTTTGTCTCTGAACAAAACAAATTAGGAAATATTCACCCAACCCTTAACAAAATAAGTTTCTTATCAAAAATTAACTTAGTACTAATAGATTTTGGGGCTACTAGTACTAGTTTCTTTTAAAAAAAAAACGCAGTAAACTTTTCAGTATGTAGGACTTACGATTACCAATCGAAGAATTTTAATCGGTTACCTTAAATATTTAATTCAAATGACTTGAGTTCCGGTATATACCGAAATTTAAACTAACTACAATACCGGTCAATATCTTAAAAACGGTATTTTGTCGTAACCATTCCTATGACACTTTTTTTTCCAATATCATGTCGGAATGATAACGACATGGAAATGAAACGATATGCAGACGCTTACACTGCTGAAGCGCGAGTTAGATATCTTGATAATATATATCATCTTCAATAAATAAAAGGAAGTTGTTGCGACTAGTTAGACGAGACCAAAAATTTTCGAAGAGTCCGACAGACTTTAAGAGAATTAGTAGAGTTTAAGAGAATTACTTCTATTGTTTAAACAAAAGATTTGTAACAATGCGCCACAAGCATGATTCGCATAAAAAACGTTGGACGTCCATCTCTTATGCGTCCATGCTCAAAACAACTAGGGAATATTTTTTTATCGGGTATTTATAAATTTAAATATATTTATATTCCTTGAGTATTTAGATGATATCAGAAAGTATACCTTGTCTAAAAGTAGCAATATTTCTTATTTTTAGACAAGTTATACTTTATGATTTTTTTAAGTCCGAGAACAGCGAGTGTAACTAATCTAACTTCAAAATTGTAATTTTCTGTTGCCGATTCACTGACAGATAAAAAGCAAATATTGTTTTTTGTCTCAATGCGAGGGAAAAAAAAAGTTCCTCTTAAAATGAAATTGAAAACTACTTCGAACATTTTATTGCATTAACAAATCAACATTTTTCTATCGTTACACCGTGGTCGTATAAGATCTCTAAAATGTCCGCGGTAATCTAAGACAATAGAAGAATCTCGAGTTCAAACAAAAATTTATGCGATCGAATGTTGAATGCATGCCGTTGAAAAGCTAGTTTTAAACACAAAAGGCTGGGGCACGTTTGTGTGAAAGATTACGAGCGTAGTTATTCATGGATCAAACAAAAAGCTATAATGACGCATTTTCAGACAGGCGAGAGTTAAACAAATTTTTTGTGGTTAACCTGAAAATTAGCTCGACGTATACAAACTTCACAGGCTCTTAATTATCTACGTTTAAGTCAAACGTCATTTTTAACTGTTACCAGTAAAGAAAAAGTATAGATATTAGCTAAGAACCAATCAAATTCACGGCAAAAAAAAAAAGAGAGAAAGAAAACCACAAAAAAGCACAGCAAAAAAAAGCTAAATTCTTATCACGAAGTCTTAGTAAGATAGTGCCATTTTGTTGCTGTACTTTTTATGGTTTTCCTTTTTTTTTTTACATAAAAATCAGTTTTTATTACATAAAAACATTTGATAGCATACCATTTGATAGCCAGTCCATCAAAATGTTATCACTTTTTTTTTTTTGTTTTTTTTTTTTGTTTTAGATTCATTTATGGTAACATGATAGTGTTTATTGTAATTAATTTTTAATAAACACTATCATGTTATCATAAATAAATCTGAAACATCAATCCATCAAAGTACCGATTTGTATTTGAGTGGTTTGTTGAAAACCAAATTTTAGTGTTATTCTTATTATTATGATTATCCCTTTTTTTAAATAATTTTTCTCACTATTCATTTTACTTAGAATAAAAAAAGCAACTGTTGTTATTTTTTTTAAATTGTTTTAGTTCCTGTATTTTTATTTCCTTTTTCATTGTATCTTTTTTTGTTATATTATTGTTATTATTATTATTATTATTATTATTATTATTATTATTATTATTATTATTATTATTATTATTATTATTATTATTATTATTATTATTATTATTATTATTATTATTATTATTATTATTATTATTATTATTATTATTATTATTATTATTATTATTATTATTATTATTATTATTATTATTATTATTATTATTATTATTATTATTATTATTATTATTATTATTATTATTATTATTATTATTATTATTATTATTATTATTATTATTATTATTATTATTATTATTATTATTATTATTATTATTATTATTATTATTATTATTATTATTATTATTATTATTATTATTATTATTATTATTATTATTATTATTATTATTATTATTATTATTATTATTATTATTATTATTATTATTATTATTATTATTATTATTATTATTATTATTATTATTATTATTATTATTATTATTATTATTATTATTATTATTACTATTATTATTATTATCGTTATAATTATTGCAAGCATTTTTTGTACACTTTTACTTGCTGCTTTTTGTTGTTATACTAATGTATATCTAATATATGCATTGCTATTAATCAAATTGGTGTTACTTAGGAAACGCCAATCAGAAGAGTAGGTCTCTTTTTCAACATCCACCAGTAAAAAGGTATTTTGCTCAGAACTTACTGTTCTAAATTGACAGCGATTAAATTATTGTTTTGATGATATTTATTACGGCGTTTGATGTGGATAAACGTAGTAAAGATTATATGGATCTTAATAGCTGGTCTCGTGGCCACAGAAGTAATTTACACGGTTTACTATTATAGTTCACATAGATGGAAGTTTATTCATCCGATTCACGGTAAATTAGTTTGTTTCAAATTTTATCATAACCAACGAAAAAGATGAGAAAGAATTTTTTTTTTATCAAGGTTTATATCGGGTTTGATATCTTTCATAGAGCGATTTCATTTTCTTTATCAGTAAATTTTTTTCTGCAGATTAGTAAATGGGCGATTAACTCTTTTAGTTTCCCGTCCTTGGAAAGTAAATATTATTTAAATAACGACCTCTTTTATTGTTAGTAAATTAGACTTAGATAAAAACATATCAGCTACCAAAGAAGATATTTTAGAATATGCACAAAAAAAAGATGGGAGTAGATAAAATAATTTATTACTTTATTATTTTGATATTTTTTTTATTGTAGCTAGTTTGGAAGTAGTTTATGAAAAAACAAACAAGACTTTTTACAAGAAAAAGGTAGTATTTAGTTTCTTTACATCATAACACTTGTATATATACATATATATATATATATATATATATATATATATATATATATATATATATATATATATATATATATATATGTATATGTATATGCATGTATATTGATGATACTAGATAGAGTTGTTACAACTCCAGAAGGATCGAAAGAAAACTCTATTTAAGTTTTGCAACCAAATGAGGGATGAGATTAATATCAATTATATGTTATACTCTGATAAAGTAAGGCTGTTATACTGCTTCATCCCAAAGGCTGCTTGCACAACATGGAAGCGGCTGTTCCAAGTGTTTGATGAAAAATTAACCTTTGAGCAAGCATTCAGTTTGGATAAAAATGCAGTAAGTTAATGTATTTCCTTTTTTTAAATTCCCAAAAAATTTTTAAAATTTCTTTTAAGTTTAAAAAGGATGCAGAAAATGTGTTAAGAAAATCCTTGATACCAGTAATGTTAAGTCGCAGAAGTACGTTGGTAAAAGTTCATAGTCAGTGTAACTAACTTATAAAAATTTTAGTCTGTATTATATAAATAAATGAGCATAGAACTTTACAAAAATATTATTTATTTGTAAAAAATATTTGTGTTTTTTGGATTTTTTGACAAAAAAAAAAAATTCAGTTTTTAAAACAACACTTGGTTCTCTTACAATACAATTCACTGAATCCCATAAATCAAAGAAATCTTGCTCGTATTAAGATTTATTTAACAATTTATAGGTTCATGATCTTCCGTACGAAATGTTTCGATACATTAACGCATCACAAAGAGTACTTCGCGAAAGGAACTACTATACTTTTCTTATTACACGACATCCGTTTGAAAGACTAGTAGCTACCTATCGAAATAAGTTCGAGGAGCCGTATAGCACCCATTTTCAAAAAGTGTACGGCCAGCAAATTCTTCGTTTGTTCCGTAACAACTTAACAGAAGATGAATACAGGAGCGGAGTCGGAGTAACGTTTTCCGAGTTTATTAAATTTGTTATACAAAGAAAAGCCTATGACGAACATTGGAACCTCATGACAATGTTATGCTCACCTTGCCATTACAAATATGATTATCTAGGAAAGATGGAAACATTATTAGAGGATTCTGCTGCTATATTAAGGAATGCTGGTCTAAGCGAAAGATTTTATTTTCCTCAAAACACAAGTGATCGGTATAAAAGTAAATCTAGCGCTATAATGCAAAGATATTTTTTAAATGTTTCGCGTTTAGAAATTCAACAACTTTACGATATGTACGAAGATGACTTCCTGGCGTTTGGTTATACTTTTGATACGTCATAAAAAGTTTTGAAGAAGCAGAACTTAACTTTTTCTACTCAAAACTCAACATTTTCAATGCAAACTATGTAAGAATGAGATATACAAACAGCAGCACTTACACGCACTCACACACGTTATCCGACATTCTAGAACTAAGAGGAAAACTTGCAGACCTAATTTCTTCACAAATGGATGTGCAGAAAAGTACAAAAGTTTTTGTACAATTGTTGAAAAAGAACGAGTTTTCCACTTCTCAAGCAAAGTTGCCATGAGAGTTAAGTTAACCGTTTAAGTCTTAAGAGTTTGATGCATCTGTTAAAAAGCCAAATATTCACACCAGACGTTTTGTTTGAATTTTATCAAGATAAAGTTTAATGTGTTAGGTTTACTACAGCCTAAGATTTAGGATAGGAAATCGGCAACGGGAAATACATCATGATAGATATAATGGAGATATAATGATAGATATAACGGAGAGAAAATGAAGTTTTATAAAGGAGTGTGTAAAGTAGGAAGGGATTGTATAAAGTAGTATGAAGACACTGCTTTTTACAACTTTGTATTTAAAAGGGTGAAAATGAAAAGATGAAGTTTGGAAACTAATTTCAACAGAACCCGCAGCTTAAATGTAACAAATTTAGTTTAAAGAAATATTTAAAAAAAAGTTGAGGTTTTTCTTTGTAAATTTTTCAAACATGCGAGATTATTATTTTTCAAACAGCTTGAGATTTAAAAAAATATATATAGAGGTGCGTTTAAATTAGATTTACTCAATAACCAAAAAATAGATTTTGGGGTTATTGATAACTTTCCTGTCATTTTTAACTGAACAAGGGGGGGAAGAGGGAGTTAGCTTGGTGCTGGACCCCCTGCCCTGGTAAGGAAGTGCGTCTACCTATATAAACTAGGCTTTTTAATTCTGTATTTTATACGTTTAGCTTCATAACTTTTTAAATTTATTTCTCTTATAACCCACTAATAAAGAAATTTAATGTTACTTTAAAACCGTGTTGTTAGGAAACCAGATCAAAATTCAAACCTCAATTTCTCATGAAAATTTTTTGTTTTACCTCCGCTGAAATTTTGTACATTCGACCCGTACAATAGATTAAACCAGTTGTAAAAACTTTGAGTGAGTTTGAGTTAAGGTTCAAAAATTCTAAAAACTTTTGTAATTTGTTGTGGAATTACACTGTGGATATTTTTTTCATTATCTATTTATAAACTGTCATTAAAACTTTAGGAATAATCCTAAGACATTTTAATGCGATACAAACTTGGTTTCAATTTGGATCAATCGCTGATTTGGTATTATTTTGATTTTTTTTTAAGTAATGAACCTTCAGTTTTAAACGTATTTATTTATTCTTTTTTTTTTTGAGATTTTTGAGAAAGTGAATTTCTAATACTTCAAACCTGATGCGAGCAATTTTATCGATAAAAATTTAGGTATAAAATGATCTAATGAAGCTTATAAATAGGAAGGGTTGAGTTTATTTATCTAGCAACGCCCATAGCAACCGTTTATTTGGGAATATTTGAAAAATTGGAACCTCTAGAGACAATGTACATTAACTTATTATACAAGAAATAAAAGTTTTTAGGTCTTATTTGGCTTCTTGTAACTTTTTGCTATAATTTAAGCCCACAGCAACGAATTAGTTGCTTTATACTAAACATTGTTGCAAAATTTCTAAAACTTTAAGAACTTAAAACTAAAAGACTTGGTAAAAAAAAAAAAAAAAGATTTAGAAGGAATCAACATGTCTTGAGCCAAAATACAGATATTTAAAACCAAAACAATTTAAAACAATTGAAAAAATTTAAATTAAATAATTTATTGAAAAGAATTTTAAAAATCTATTGGATTAAGATTTACTAAACAAGTGCCTTCACAGTCAAACACAAAACTGTAGTGAAAACTTGAATGATGCTATTTGGAAACGTTCTTTAGAACTATCTTTAAACTCAGCTATTATTTCATTCAACCATGGATTTCAAAGAGACATGACAGTGTTTAAAATTTTGTGTGTAGTTAATGAACGGTTCATGAATGAAGCTACCAGGTCACAGGATGCATCACCTATATTAAAAGCAAATTAGTCAATTAACAAAAGCAAACTTTGAAGGTGGAAGCTGAGAGAACGTATTTGCCCCTTTTTATGAATATGGAACATTGTAAATGACATTTTAATTTTGTTTCCCGATTATCTCCATATTAAGTTCCAACAAATTGAACAAAAATAAAACAAGATATCTCAGGATTGATTTAGTTTTTTTCTTTGAAATTTTCCCATTTTGTTTTAAGTGTATTAAAAGAGGACTGGTAGCAGAATAATTTATTTTCTCTTCAGAAAAACATATTTTGGACATTACCCAGCAAAACTTAACCAGTAAAACAAAAGTTATTATGGGAACATTTAAAACTTTTGATTCATACCGTTTAAATTAATTAGTCTGCTGGAATACATATCATTAGCTAAAATACCAAACGATAATACAAAAAACTTAAATTTCCTAAGATATTTCCTCCTTAAAAAATACCCAAAATAGATGTCTTATACTTTAGGCAAATTTTTTTTTTCAAAATTTTTTAAAATAAATTAGAACATACTAATTGTAGTGATATATTTGCTTAATTCAAGTAGTTTATTTGGATTTGGGCTGATCACCTAGAGTTATTTTTGGATTCATAACCATCTTTTTTTAACTTAGAAAACCTTTTCTTACTTTAATGTCACATCAAAAGCTAATATTTAACCACTTTTTAACGCATCATTAAACTTGAAAAATTTAAATTAACGGAAGAACTTACAGAAAGTCACAAATATCGAGGATGTGTCTGTTTTGTCATTCTTTTTTGTCCAGTATCAAAATATCATGTTTATGTCAATAGGCTTAGCAATATTCAAAAGCTTAAGGAGATACATTCACTCAGAATTTGGAACAAAGGAAACGGTCTACTATAACGCAAAACGTTAAGAATTAGAGCTTGTGAAGAAAATAGTATTTAGGTGCAGAGGTTAATTGTGCCGTAAAATCAATTTAATACCAAAAATTTATTCAGTTTAAATGTTTGTACTTTAAGTGACTTACGGCTCAACTTAAAGTTTATGAAGTAGGCAAAAAAATGATTGCATTAGATGACTTTAAATGATGCTGTTTATGAAGTAGGCAAAAAAATGATTGCGTTAGATGACTTTAAATGATGCTGTTTATGAATTAGGCAAAAAAATGATTACGTTAGGTGACTTTAAATGATGCTGTTTATGAAGAAGGCAAAAAAATGATTACGTTAGGTGACTTTAAATGATGCTGTTTATGAAGAAGGCAAAAAAAAAAAAACTTTTAACAATATTTATGCCTCAGCAGTAAAAAGTACACCAAATTCATAGGCAGGTCTTAGAACGTGTGAGAAAATCAAATATTCAACAATTTCATAGAACTAAAAACCAATTTAGATAAGATTTTTATGTTAAAAAAGATAATGACTAATAAGGATTGGTTGAGTTCAATTTTCATTAAGTTGAATGCTACAGCTATTTTTGGAAATATATACTTTTATTAGATTTGTTACAATGTTAAGACAAGAAAATAAATAATATGTTTAATTCAGATTGAAAAAAATAGAAAAAAAAAACTTTGAAGTTAAAAGGAAAAAAATTTAAGCAATTGTTAAGCTGGAACAATAAGACATTCATATGAGCATAAATTTTGTTTTGTAAATTAATATAGAAATATCTTTTAAAATAGTACTTTAAGCCCCATTTTAATTGCTTCTAAAAAAAAACATAATTGCCAGACATTTTCTTTTATTTACCACTTTTTCTTCTGTTCATCAAGACTGGCTCCACCAGGTCCAAAAGCAACAACTAATAGCAATCCACCAACCACAGACATGGTTTGGAAAAAGTCGTATTTTAAAAAGTCCCGCATGGCTTTCCATTCTGGTACAGTCCAAAATGCATTTTCATATACATTCAAGAGCATCAAGAATATAATCATAACAAGAGCAGATAACTTTGTTTTGTATCCCACAGTTACCAACATGATTAAAATGGTACCAACCAAATTAAAGCAGATGTGGAAAAAGCCCATATCAAACTTTAGAAGTGTCAAGAACATAAGCAAAAGAAGAACACGACCTGTTAACTGCATATAAGTCTTCGGCTTATTGTGATTATCCAGACTGGGGACACCAGCAAACACACTTTTCGCATCCTGACGACATTCAGCAAGCAATAATAGAAGCCCACCAGATAAAGCTAAACTCCTAATTTAAAATCAAAATTATTGAGATAAAAAATATTCTTTAAAATTTTTCACAGGATATAACATTCACTAGAATAATTGTGAGAATAATTGTGAGAATAATTTTTTAAAAGTTTTGCAAACTACTAGCACTTTGACTAAAGAAAAATTTTTATAAACTTTAAGGTTTTTTATATATTCAACTCATGTAATTAACATTTTTAACAAAGATCAAAATCTATCTTTAACTTATTAACAAACCAAAAGTATCTTTAAATCTCACCTCATGAAAAATTTGATATCAGTGAAAACTTGATACGCAATTGTCTAAATCAGAAAATAATTATAAAATAAACAATATTTAATAAGATATTTAAGGCACAAATGCAATTTTAAAAGTACAAGTGATTTTATTGAAAACTAATAACATTGCAGTAGCTTGTATGTATGTATGTATGTATGTATGTATGTATGTATGTATGTATGTATGTATGTATGTATGTATGTATGTATGTATGTATGTATGTATGAATGTATGTGTATATATATATACATATATATATATATATATATATATATATATATATATATATATATATATATATATATATATATATATATATATATATATATATATAATTACAATTACAATTGTATGTTATTTTATATTGCCTGAACACAGGAATTAGAAGCTAGGATTTCAAATTATAGGGAGCTACTATCATAAGTCATTTTAGTTGTCTGAACATAGAATTGAGTTAAATTGTTATTTTTACTTGATCAGTGTAAAAGTTAGGCTATGGAATAATCTTAACCTTAACCCAAACCCCGACAATTTCATTATAAAATAATTTGAAAAATCCTTAACTCCAAGTTATTGCTTTTAAATAACATGCAAAAAAATGATGATAGACAATATTATTTAGCAATAAAATACATTTATTTATAAAAAATTTTAAAAACATTAAAAAAAAAAAAAGAAACGGTTTACAAATACTATGGTAGAAACACTATTTTTAAAAAAAGGAAAGCCAAAAAATAATATTTCATTTGCATAACTGAACAAAAGAAACTAATCTTATTAGCTTTTGCTTAAACTTTTATAACTGTACTTAACTACATGCTTTAGAAAGTAACAATTTTTTAAAACATAGCTCTGAGTATTGTGAGTTTACTTACACTATAGGCAATCTATATGGTTGTCAACCACATAGATTCCCTATAGTTCACATTATTTTGAACTCATCTTTAAAGCCATTTTCTTGCTTTTCGTGATAATAGTTCAAAACTAAAACTAACCAAAAAACCATTTTACCTGTAAAATAATTATTCCAAAAAGCAGAGCAACTGCAACTTCAACCTTTTTCCTTGTCAGAATCATAAAACATCCAGTCAGTTGTCCGAAAAAATTAATTACAACAAATGAAATGCTTAATAACCAACCACAGTTCCATTGATGATCGATATATTCGCGTTGCTCATACCATTGAAACCACATACGAATACCATCTTCAAAGAACGTTGATACAAGACAAAATCTAGCTAAATGTGGTAAAATATGTTTTGAATGCCTAAGAACTTGATCTGCTACATCTTCTGCTTTTTGAAGCAACTCACTTTGCACCATTTCAGATTCCTACAACTAAGTTGTTGTTTTTTTTTATATATGGCAGCAAAGATTGTAATTGTTTTAAAAAACTTTAGATTTGTTGTTGATTTGCCACGTTCCAAATCTACCGCGGGTGGACTAGGAAAAATGATATATATTAAAAAATTTACGGTAACGAAGCATTCTTTTATTATAATGCACTCCATCATCTATATATAAAAACATGATGGTGGAGTGTATGAAATTTTAAACGGTGTCAGACTAAAGCGCTAGGTATTCCATATCAAGCTACAACTATAAAACACATATTTACATACCGTACTCGTTTTGCAAATCTAGATGTGGATAAAGGTGACAATTTTTCCACTAGATAAAACGAATGGTCTACTTTTTCTAGAGACAAATCCAATTTTGAAAAGTAGCGAGCTATTTCATTCATTAAATTAGATTCACAGATGTAGTAGACATAGACGTATGAGACAATCAGTAAGAGGCAGGGCAAGAGTTCATATTTGACCGAAAATGTTTTAAGGGTTTGTTAGGTAAGAAGATCTTTTTAGTTCGGTCAAAAATAGGAACACAAAATTGGAAAACAAGAAAGTTGCGCCAATCAAACATTGTATGTTTGTATATTTGGTAGGTCATTTTATTACTATTGTGCACTAGGAACACCTAAAATCCATAGTAATTAAATTTGTCGCAGTTGACGAATGTTATGAATTTACTAAATCATCAAATGTATAAATATATCTAATGCAGATCTAAAATTGATTTGTTTTTTGTTAACAAGCAGCAGATTGCTTGGTTAACCTGAACTGTATAGAAATAGCAAATAATCCATAGTTACCGAGTTTATTCAACAACAAAACAATCCACAGTCTATTTTTTTTTTATCGTAGATACAAAATCACCTATAACCAGTTGATTGATTGTGATATAATATCAGAAAAGGATTTGACTTTGGTAATTCTGATCAAGTCATACGCAGGGTAAGTTAATATGTCTTTATTTCTTAACTGTTGATACACTTCTTTAGGTAATTATAAATCTAGTAATAATAATAATAATAGTAATAATAATAGTAATAACAAGGATGATAATAATAATAATAATAATAATAATAATAATAATAATAATAATAATAATAATAATAATAATAATAATAATAATAATAATAATAATAATATTTTAGTAAAATTGATAAAAACAACTTGTTACTGCATTTGAATCTTCTACCATTTACAGAAGAACGCGAGTGTTTTATCTAAAAGAAAATTTTTTTTTGGATCAAGAAGTTTAAAGTTGAAGTTAAATACTTAATTAAGGTGCGTTGTAGACCCGCACAAACGCGCGGGTTTGCTTTTTACGGGTATTTAAGACAGTTCAGCATAAAGTTTCTAAATATAACTTTCAATATAACTCTCAATATAAAATCTTTGACAGCCTCCTAATTTTACGTAAAACTTGATTAAATCAAATAACATTCTTTTTTTTTTTCTGTATATTTAGGTTATTTTTGGTATATTTTAGTGTATTTTACTGCGAGCGATGTGAAGCATTTGCATTCTTCATATAAATTGTTCAGTGTTTTTAATATCTAAAGTTGAATTGTGAATTTCCTTAAAATAATTCCGACATTATTGTTAAGAATAAGTAACAGAGAGAAAATTGATATAAAAAAAAACTTGAAAAAAAAAAAAACAAATTCAAAAAAGTTTTTGATTTCTTTGCAAGTTTCGTTTTTTTAATTGCGCTTAAACTCATCAACAAAATGAATTTGGTAAAAAAAAACCTCGTACTCATAAATGATACTCTCAAATGATGTATTCTATCATTGTCTTCCACTTCACATTGCTCATGGCTAAGAAAACTCGGTCTGTTGAGCCTGTCTTTTCTGTGATTGTGCATCTTAGTGTTAGCTCTGTTTCAGAGGCAAAGGAAACAAGGAAATTTTGTGAAACCGTTATGAATGCTCATGAGGAATGGAACCATATTAAAGTCTCCGATAACTTTCAATCCGTAGTAGTTATACTTCAAGGCACTTAGCAACATCTTCACACAGTTGTAGTCTTCTTTGAGATGCTCAGAATGAATGATCAGAATGGACGGCTAGTTGTTTCCGTTGTAAAGTAACACGGCTTTGAGACTCCGGGATGAACTGCCTTTAATAGGGACCATTCACTCGTATCATATGTGATAACAATAGCATTGAAATAAACGGCCTGATTGAGCCTGGATATCAAAAGCTCACCATTTAACTCGTGAAGACCTAAGTTTCTGATTGCATTGTTGACCTCTTTCTGGCTAGAGAAGATGGCCTCCTCTCCTTAACCGCATCCAGAAAACTGTAATTTTTATCTTTAATACCTTCCTTACTGTTGGACTTGCTGCTTTCTCCTAAAGATGGCTTGATCCCTCTTAGAAGGAGTGGACACAGGCAACTCGGGGCTATGCGGTACTATGGTAATAGACGAAGGAATTTCTGGATAAACGATTTTAGGCGCATTAGTGCCTGAGTAACGTTGAAAGCAGGAAATTTTACATATTACTTAATACAGGGAATAATGTCAAAATTATCTGTACAATTCTGGCAGTTCAGGAATATTCTAGAAGAATACTCAGTATTCAATTCGAATCGAGAATTTTTTTGGAAACACGCAAATTTCAAATTGTCGTTGTCCCGGTCAAAGAAGCAAAGTTTTTGTGGAAAAACAGCTATTTTCTATTTGTTTTTAGCAAAACGAAGTAGAAAAACACACTTTCAACCTAAGGACAAAACAATAATAAAAAAGTTGTTACGTAGTGTTATTCTATTAAATCTTTCAAATGGTGACCGAAGATCTTTCAAATTCTAATTAACGGCATAGCAGTGTGTTTCATCAGCTCAAACAGGGTTTTGCTAGAGTCTGAATTATTCCTCTTAAAATATCGTTTCAATAAAACACGATAACTACGATAATCACACCCAAGCCGACAGAAGCTCAAATAGAATTTCTTTAAAAGGTGTACTTTTCTTTTCACTTTACATATTACTAAAAAAAAGGCTTAACTTACGGCTCTGAGGAATAACAAACTAACATACTTAACTTAAAAATACAAAAGACGGGAAGATTAAAGAGACGCCGTGACTTAACGTGATTATATCATCGTCTCTCTGTCTCTGTAAATGTTCACTAAACATATGCTAGTCAACTGTGTTTAATGCATAACTGAAATGAGGTTGTTTTTTTTGTTTTTCTAAGTACTGTAGTAGATCATCTTTTTTTTTTTATTTTAGTGTATATATTTGCTTTTAAAAGTATTTACAGTTTTCAGCGTGTTTTATATATATACATAAATATTATTTACAAGGTTATATTTACAAGGTTTTCTTTTTTTTCATAATAAATATTTCCGTCTGGTGTTGGAGTGGAAAATTCTTTTTTTTTTTTTTTTTTTTTTTATTTTATTAAAAGAAAAGAAACGTTAAGAGAAAGAATAGATAAGGAGAAAAGGAACGTTAAGAGAAAGAAGAGATAAGGAGAAAAGAAACGTTAAGAGAAAGAAGAGATAAGGAGAAAAGAAACGTTAAGAGAAAGAAGAGATAAGGAGAAAAGAAACGTTAAGAGAAAGAAGAGATAAGGAGAAAAGAAACGTTAAGAGAAAGAAGAGATAAGGAGAATTTTTGATATGATTTCTCATATCATATCCTTATTAGTTAAATTGAAATAAGATAATTTAATCAGAAATAGTTAGATTTAAAAGATTTCATGAACGGAGTTGAGGTTTAAATTTTCCGCTTGAGTGAGTTTATATGTTCATTTTTAGTTTTTCATTCTCAAGATAACATAATATGTCCATATGACAGAAATGATCGCGAAAGATGTTTAATGTGTTTCTTTCAGCGTGATGGTCATACTTTATCTTGATTAAACCTTTAATTTTATTAACGACTTTTCGGATGATATTTTGTGAATCCACTTTTCCTTTTCTTAGCACCGCGTGGCAGCGTCCGCTCCATATCTCACCCATTATAATCTGAGTGAGCGTCAGAAGCAAACGCGACACCGGGTGCCTCTCCGACAAATGCGCAATGTCGAGAAGAAAAATAGAATTTGCCGGTTCTATTCTTCTACTCGGCACGAAGGACTTGTAAATGTGTTTGAAATATTCCCAAATTTCAACCGAGGGAGGACAAAGGGTGAAGATGTGAATCGCGTTTTCTACGCGCCCGCATGTTGTACAGTTTTTGTTTTTGAATGATTGTTGCCGTGAGTTTCTCGTTAGTAAAGTCGCTGTCGGTAGACTGTTGTGTAAGAATCTGTAAAGTATGTTTTGGGTCGTTCCGTGTGCATGCGAAGTAAAGTTCCTTTTCCAAATTAATGTCCAGGGCAGTTTTGTTTTCGTCACTCCAGTCCAGTAGCGTTCTGCAGTCACAACTGTCTTTTTGTTTTTTGTTATTTCTGTGTATATGGATTTGCAAGTTTTGTTAGTTATGTCAAATATGGATGGGTGTTCGGTCAAGTATTGTACTGTTGTTTTGTAGTATTGTGGCGTTTTGTCGTCCCAGTGTTTCGGAAAGTCGTTTTGTCTGAGAAAGGTCCAGTCTGGGTGTTTGTGTGTGAATTTTGTCAAAGAGCTCGCCAGCCAGTATTTATAGAGATGATGGCAGTCATGTGTGTCTCCAGCGCATCTCTGTCTCAGTTGAAACAGAGTTTTTAGGTGTAGCGCGAGACATTGGTCTTTTGGTGAGAGTATACCAAGACCTCCGCTTTTGGTAGGGAGGAAAAGAGTGCTTCTTTTAACGGGGTTGTAATTTTGTTTTTGCCAAAGGTTGTCAAAGATGGTGGCGTGTAGGCGTGTCTCAACCCATTTAGGCATGGGGAGTGTGTTTGCCAAAAACCATACCTTCGACAGACCCAAAGCGTTATAAAGCAAGGCTTTTCCTCTCAATGATACCAGGCGGAGTCTCAGAAAGTGTAAAGTTTTTTCAATCTTGTTTAGTGCTGTTGTCCAGTTAGAGTTTATGGTTTGCGATAGTTTTGCATGAAAGGTGACTCCCAGAATTTTCATTCCATTCCCGTTCGTCCAAGCTATGTCCTTTAGACTAGCGTCGGAACCGGGTTCGAAACCGCCCAGAGCTAAACCTCTCGTTTTAGAAGCATTTATAATAGAACCGCTGGCTTTTTGAAAGATACTTACCTTCCGGAAGAAATTTTGAACAGACTTGCCGTTTCTGGCGAAAAGAAGAGAGTCGTCGGCATACTGCTGGATTTTTAAAGGTTTTGATGTGCTAGGCAAAGGGTAGCCCTCGATGCCGTCATCCGCTCTGACCAGCAGAGCTAGCGTTTCCGCGACGAAAACGTATAACAGCAGCGACAGCGGATCGCCCTGCCTGACACCGCGCTCTGTATGGAAGAAAGGTGATAGGAATCTGCCATTGATGATAGATGCTGAGACGTTAGAGTATAGAGTGGTTATGAACGAGATGAAGTTCTTGCCTAAATTGTATTTTTCAAGAATTTTGATAAGAAAGGAGCGATCGACTTTGTCAAAAGCCTTTTCTTGGTCGATGGACAAGATGAAGCATGGAGTTTGTTTAAGCTCAGCGTATTCTATTAAATCCCGGACTAGGTGTAAATTTGAAAAGATGTTTCTTCCCGGGATGCCGCACGTTTGGTTTGGCTCTATGATTTTTCCCATCACTTTTCCCATCGCCTTTAGCTCTTGTTTTGTTAGGCGCTCGTTGAGTTGTTGGTTTTCCTCAGCGCTTAGAGCGTTCTTGATATGAGCCAGAACGTAGTTTTGATTGTTTTCACAGAGTTCTGTTTTCGTGAACAGGTTTTGATAATAGGTTTTGAGGGAGTGTAGAATTTCACCAGGCTCACTTGTCAATGATCCGTCGCTTTTCCGTATTTCGGGTATGGTCTTATGTTTTTGCTGCGACTTCTCAAGATTGACAAGAAAATTTGACGGTCTTTCGCCCTCTTCTAGCAGTTTCTGTTTTGTGCGCACGCTTACGCCAGGGAACTGCAAATCAAAAAGTTTTTCTCGCGTGTTGCTGATTTCATTCGCGTTCGCTAAAATATTTTTTTCTAGGTGGTGAAGGTGATGTTGAAGGCGCCTGATTTCGCGTATTTTGGTTTGGCCTGCTTGCGCTGCGTTCTTTTGCAGTTCCGCCGCAATAAGCGCTTTGAAATCGTCCCACCAACTCAGAGTGGAAGAGTAGGAGGATTTCTTTGCGCGCAGGTCGCGAATTAGAGTTTTGATGTTTTGTTTGACTTCCTCGATTTCAATAAGGGAACAATTTAGCTTCCAGTATCCTGGTCCTCTCCTTACCGTTTTAAAATGGAGCGTGGTTGTCATGAAGTCGTGGTCTGAGAAAGTGTTTGTCAATATGTCTGTGCGCGTCGCTCTTGTCGCGTCGTCATGTCGGCAGTAAATTCTGTCCAGTCTGCATTTGACGTTATTGTTTGTCCAAGTGTAAGCCCGTTTGTCCTTGTGTTTCGCGCGCCATACGTCTGTTAGTTTGTAGCGGTTTTTAAAGTTATCTAGTTGTACTGTTCCGGTGGTGTGATAGTTTGCGTAGTTAGAGTCTTGTGTGTCTAGCGTAACTTTTTCCACCATATTAAAGTCGCCTGCTAATATGATGGGGAGTCCTGTGTTTTGTGAATAGTCATGCAGTCCGTCAAAAAAATCGTAACGGTCGCTTGGGATGTTCGGTGCGTATACGTTGATGATATGCATGTCATGTTTTTCAAAGCAAATTATGGCACTTAATATTCTACCATGGTTATCCCTTTTTAGTTCGTTTAGTTCAATATTGGGCTTGCAGAGGATAGCCACCCCACAACTCGAGCTGCTGGGACCCGAGTTCCAGATGGACGCACCCGACCATTCGTCACTCCACTGTTTTGCTGTGGTGGGTCCAGAGTCCATTTCCTGAAGGAGGATAAGATCATAGGAGGAATTTTGGAGAAACCCGAAAAATTTGGTGCGTTTTGTCGGGTTGTTCAACCCGCGTATGTTGCATGTTAAAATATTAAGCGCCATGGTGGAGAGGACCAGTTTGCGCTTTACGCACTTTTCTGCGTGTTAAAAAATATTCTGAGACAAGTTTATAGATTTCTTTTCTTTTTATCACGATAAACAAAAATGGTAATAACTTACGCACCTTGCGCATGGTTTCAATCTGCACCTGACGCATATTGTTTTCAACAAAATGCGTCAATGTGGTGAGAAGAAAAATTTCGATTACATGATAAAAATTTAAATACTTTTTAATATGATGTTTATAATTTGGAAAGGCATAACTAAAGCTGGATAATAAAATAGTACTAGAAGGAAAAATAAAGATCAGATTTAGATAAAAAGGATGTAAGGAAACAAAAAGGAAAAAGAAGAGACTCACTGGATTTTTTCCACTCATTTTGGAGGGTTATAGTCTTCTTCTTCTTCAAAACTAAGATCGGCCTCCTCTTCACAAAGTTGGTCTGAGGTACCGATAGCGCTGTCAACTTCAGTGGAAAAAACTAGTGTCATCAATGTTTGTGTTATCTTTTTTGTTTTCAGAGATAGCGATGATATTTAGGGGAACCTGTTGTTCCTTTGACCACGTTGTACCTTTAGTCACTCTGTCATATTGGCCGACTATTATCATTTTGCAAAAAATTGAAGTGCCATTTGAAATATTAGTCCATGACGACTCTTTTTACCTTAAAATATCATGGTTGGGGAAGATTGTGTTGATCCACAAGAAATTATTAGTTTTAGCTCTTAAAAAGTAAATATTTATGTTTATCTTATTTTAATAACAAAACTGTCATAAATAGTTGTTTGGCTAATTTATGATATTACTTACATTAACCAACATCTTTTTTTTATTATGGAAAAGTTTAAATAATTATTTCTAACCCTAAATGGGGTTTGAGATGATAATTGTTGAAGAAACCCATCTCATGTACCTTTGACCAGCGTAGGACGTTGTACCTTTGACTGGTTTGTACTGCGCTTTAATTTTTTGCGAACTTAAAGAGGACACTTTTATGAAATTTTTCATCAAATTTATCAGACAGCTGTACTCTTGCATGTAAAAATCAGCGAAAAGCGTACTATTACTTTCTTGCTGGTATTTTGAAAGTTTTAAATATAATATAAGTGATAAAATAATATTAACAAATTATATTTTTATATATTTCTATATCTTATGCATTGTTTTATTTAATTTATTGATAAATAAGAGTAAATTTTACACTTGACACACAATCCATTATTGGAATGTATATTTTTATGTACTTATAATGCTTGATAATCAGTTTTAATAATTAAGTTAGTTGGCAGCTGTAGCAGCTTGATAATTAAGTTGATTATATAGTTGTACTTGATTTCTGTACAGCAATAAGGAAGTAAGAACAAATAAATATATAATCATTTCTGTTAATATGTTTTAATCTTAAAATGCCAAGGAGTAAGGTTGGTGTTTTTCGTAAGAAGATTTGCGAGAAGGATATGTTTGATGCAGTGAATTTTGTTCTTCAACAAAAAATGAGTCTAAGTAAAGCAGCAAGACATTGCAACATTAAAAAATCAACTTTGATATATCAGTTAAAGCAGTTTAAAAAATCTGGAAGAACCCAGTATTCATATTCACATAAGAAACCAAAAAAAGTATTCTCAACAAAAGAAGAATTAATTTTGGTAAAATACTTGGCAGATGCTGCAAATATGCATTATGGGCTTACATTAAAGCAAATCAGATTCTTTGCATATGAGTATGCTTTAGCAAACCATAAAAAAATTGAAACTTCATGGATAAAGAATAAATGTGCTGGTGAACAATGGCTACGAGATTTTCGGAAAAGATATAATGATAAGTTATCCCTACGTAAACCGCAGCCAACAAGTCTTGGTAGATCTTCTGCATTCAATAAAGAAACTGTAAGAATTGTGTTTAAAAATTATAGAAATGTTTTAGAACGTTATCATTTTGAGCCATCAAACATTTGGAATTGCGATGAAACAGGAATTACCACAGTTCATGTACCACCAAAAATCCTAGCCCCAAAGGGCAAAAAGCAAATAGGAAGTATGACTAGTGCAGAACGAGGCAATAATGTAACAATGATTGCAGCCATTAATGCTACTGGAAGTAGCATTCCACCATTACTTGTATTTCCGCGTGCAAAATTTAAGGACTACATGTTGAATGGTGCTCCTCCTGGAAGTGTAGGAGCAGCTAATAAGTCTGGATGGTCAAATGAAGTCATTTTTCTGCAGTTTCTTGAGCATTTTATTAGTAATGTACGACCTTCGGTAGAAAAACCAGTTCTTTTGTTAATGGATAACCATGAAAGTCATGTTAACATTTCTATTATTGAATTAGCTAAAAGATCGGGCATAATTTTAATGACATTTCATCCTCACACAACCCACAAAATGCAACCCCTTGATCGTGGTGTTTTTGGTCCATTTAAAATATTTTATAATAATGCCATGAATAATTGGATGATATCACCAGGAAATGCTGGTAAACCAGTTACAATTTATGATATATCTTACCTTGTTGGTCAAGCTTATCCTCATGCTTTTGTACCGATTAATATTGTTAACAGTTTTAAATGTACTGGGTTTTTTCCCTTTAATGAAAATATTTTTACTGATATTGACTTCTTAGCTGCAACTGTTACTGATAGGCCAATAGTGGATACTGAAACTTGCATTTCTAATGATAGCAATGAGGTTGAAACCACTCCTGGCAATTTACCATCAACATTGGAAATTGTTTCACCTGAAATAATACGACCTCACCCAAAAGCCAAATTAAGAAAGGCAGCTATTTCAAAAAGACGTAAGGGAAAATCACGCATTTTAACTGATACACCTGAAATGAAAGTTATTTTACATTCAAAATCTAATAATGAACAATGTCAAAAACCTTTTTCAAGACAAATAAAATCCATGGCAAAACAGATTATTTTTAATCAACATTCTGACACAAGTTTAACTAATGAAAGTTTTGATGAAATTGATTTTGGAATAAATATACTTGACAATGAATCAGAAAATAGTGAAATTGTTTCAGGAAGTTTCTTACTTGTCAAGTTAAGTGAAAAGAAATACTCTAGACATTATGTGGCAGAAGTTATTGAAGTTGTTGGTTTAGTTTACAAAGTTAAGTATCTTAAGAAATCAGGAGACAATAAATTTATACGAGAAGATGACAATGTTTATGATGTAGAACTTGAAGATATTATAATGAAAGTTCCATCACCAAGTGTTGGTCATGGATCATCTAGACGCCAGTATCTTATGTTTGATGTTGATCTGACATCTTTTACTGTACAGTAATGTTTTTTAATATAATATATTTTATTTTCATATTTTTCATTGTCTGCATTAAAAGATTTCCTCTAAAAAGCATTATGGTCAAATCTAAATGAATCTGACAACTAAAAATAGTTTTGGTTGGGTTTTAAGAGGTTTCTAAGTTAAAAACCTATTTAGGGGATATTAATCTACTTAGGGCCAGATTTTTTGTATGATCATATCATACAAATTACTTCCTATTGATATCGACATAATTACTTAAAATATAAAACTCCGCCAAGTAAAAGGGTTTTAAAATCGGTAAACTTAGGTACAATGAGTTCATTTCTAATTGCAAGTATAGCAAGTTATAGAAATATATTTTTGCTCTTAAATTATCTAAAAGAGAGTAACAACTTAATTAAAAACATTTTGTACAATTCAATCACATTTGAAGTTTCCAATCTTAACCCGAACCGTCCCATGTAAATAGCATCCAACTGAAAAAAATGTGACTAAATCGAAATAGTACTGATAATTGATGTCATTTTCTTTTATTTACTACAAAAAAACAAAAAAGCAAAATCATAAGGATTATGACCGTAGGTGTTACTTTAAAACACGGCCCTAAGTACAAGGACAATGAATGACCCTTTGTACAAGACTAGATACAAAACAAAATGTATCAAAAAATCCAAACTAAGGGAGACTTATGTAATGCTGCAGTTAGTAGTTATTTTTCAAAGCAAAATTAATAAATTGAATTACAACAAAACGTTTTACTTGAAATTGTAATATAAAAGTGACAAGAAACAAAATTTTACTTTAGACCATCAAAAAATGTTTTTTGGTTATAACTTGCTGCGGCTGTGTCTTTAATTTCTTACAAAATGGTTTTATATAAGCATTTATTGACATGTGGTTGGCTAGAAATTTCTTTATAACATATAGCAAAGCTGTAATATGTCATGATTACTTATTAAAAGTCCAAATAATTCATAAGAACTTATTAATAACATTACGGTCAAAGGAACAACACACCTCGGTCAAAGGTACAACGTACATGTTGTACCATTGACTATTTGAGTACTTTTTTAAAAACGCTCAAAAATGATACTTATTGGTTGAATGAGAAAAAAGTCAAAAGTATAATTTTTGCGCAAAATATAAGAGAATAACATTAACTTTGAATGGTATAAATTGATTCAACCGTCGAGCAAAAAAACGCCCGGAAACAAAAAGTGGTCAGAGGTACAACAGGTTCCCCTACATTTTTTTGGATTGTTTTTTTGGGGCTCCTCTTTTCTTTCCTTCCCCCATGCCTTTTTCGGGTTAGAAAAGGTCTAGAGACATAAACTTCAGTGTTTTGATTTTCGTTTTCTTCAGAGGTCATAGGGGTGTCTATCGACTCCTTTTCCTCACTCATGGTTTTTTCGACTTTTCTTTCTTCCTCTGATGATGGTGTTTTGGAAGTGTTTGTCTGAGGTTGCTGACGATGTTCAGGTTGGCCTCTGTGTCTGTAACGCAGAGTCAACCCGTCCACATTCTCGTATCTAGGCAGAGGGTTTTGCGCTGGGTTTTTCCAATCGGATATCACTACAATAACGTTTCCTGTGCAAATGTCCTCTCCTTCGACGTTGACTTTTTGGCAGTAGTAGGAGTCAACCTTTCCCCTACCTTTGGATAAATGTTCTGCAAGTAGAGCGATGGCACTAGAGTTCCCGTTTTTTAGGAAACCGATAGGAATATTTTGAATCAGCACATGTACCTTGGGGATGATTTTTTGTTTGAAGCGAAGCACGCAACCTTTAACTATGACCTCTGCGTTTAGAAAAGCTGCAAGACATTCTGAATTGTGGAGGGCAAAATCGAAATGTTTGTTCGAATAGTGTCTAGTGACACCCCAAACAGAGGAAAGAAGATTTTTCTCCTTTAGAGCAGAAAGAAATTCAGGAACACTACAGTTCAGATCGCCATAGCTGCAAGTAAGTACAAGCGAATTTTCGCTAGCAAGAGAACGGCTGCTAAAGATACCAAGCGAGACTCTGGTCGGCTTGGTTGAAGGGTCAGACTTATTTGATTCTACAGCACGAGCATAACTCAATGGTGCTGAAGAAACATCAACTTCCATACTTGCGGTAGCCATAAAGAAAATAATAGCCAACTAAATAAGTAAGCCACTAATCAATATCCACACGCCAAATAGCAAATAAGCCAGATAGTTATAAAAATAACTGTTATAATAATCTACTATTCTCCAATGCAATACCTTAATACACAGTGACTAAATTGTAGTATGTGTAGTATAGCAGATGTCATAAGAAATTTTCACAAATGAATTAAAGATTTTCGAATTTAGGAAAGCCCTCTATACCGGCAAAAGAAAGAGCCTCACTGCTTGTGGTGACTTTTTTCAGGGATTCTTAAATAAAGACTCTACATTTTTAGCTCGTTTTTCAACTCCATTTCGGATGGTTTTCAAACATTGAATAAATAAATCAGCAAAAGTTTCAAAGGTCATTTTTATTACGTTAAAGGTAGTTAAAAATGATGCTAAAAATAGAAAATTGTTTTTGTATTGCAGTCGCAATACGAAACTAATTTTTTCACAAGCTTTGAGATTTTATTGCGATGTTGTCTCTTCGTTGCGATGTCACGACGTTGGCTTTTAGTTATATCAATTTTTTTTAGGACCTGGATCACTTTGAAAATTCAAATTTATCTTGTCCACTTTAAGCACTTATAATTTTTCGTTTTTGGAATCCTACTGCAAAAGGCTTTCCATGGGTCACACTTAAAGATGGCAAATAATATGACTAATGAATGAAATTTTATTTGACAAGAGGACCATTGCTGCTGTTTTTGTATTGCGGTACTACTTTAATTTTTTCTGGAAATAAAGATCTTTGTACTGAAATAATAAACAAATTGCTTCTTTTGAAAATGGATAAAAGTAGATTTATGCTGAGAAATCCTTCAAAGACCAAAGGGTTTTCAACCCAACGAACTTTGTTTAGGACTTTAGAACTAATGAAGTCATAGATATTTTCAAAAATTATTGAAACTACACTTGCTAATTTTATGGCCATAATAGTGAGTGTGTGTATATTATTTGTGTTTATGTATATTAATGTATGTATATATTTCTTGTCTGTGTGTATATTGTCTTTAAAATAAGACATTTTCATTTGTACTCCGCATTTAGCGGACATAAAATTTATTTATTTATTGAGTGATTGTATGTGTGATCGTTTGACTCGTTAAAGTTTTAAACCTTTTTCTTTAACATTAAAAGCTAAAACAATTTATGAATAATGTTCAGCATTTACCACGTGTCCCCTAAAATTATAGAAATTTTCTTCTAATTTCTACAGATTAAAAATGCCAATTGCTTAACCTGCAAATCGGCTAGCTCCAATTTCAGACTCTATTTTGATGTCGTCAAATACGCGAGGTAGCCACCTGCAGTATGCAAAATTAAACAGCTACTAGCTTTCAAAATTGCTAAATATACTGCGTGCATGTAAATCGGGCAACTTCCAAATCTGACATTAATATGTCTAACTCCGATGCTAGCCCCCATTTTGTTGTTTGAGGCCTGAGTTTATTTTTTTGTTAATGCTTGCAATCCTTTTTAATGGGATTATTATTGCTTATAGGCAAAGTAATTGTCAAGGGTGAAAAAAATGATTGAAGCTTTCTTGCAACGAAGCCATAAAAATGACATTATTTCTCACAAAGGAATCAATTGAAAGCCTGTTACACTGGCTGCTGTTCGTCAACATCTGATGCTGTTTCAGATTTTGCAAATTTATCCAGCTGATGGTGCGGCAGCATGTTAACATCTGATGTTCTTACAGAGGTAATCACGGAAATGGAACCAAAAGATGATGGTTCATCTCTGTATTCCTGCCTGTTGACATCAGTTACTGAGAAATGTATGGAATAATCCGGACCAGCCACAACTTTACAGGTTATACACGTCATAACAACAACGCTACCTTGATTAATAACCATAAAAGCGATGATAGTGACTGCAATAATAAAAACTTGTACCCTATTTTTTGTACCCAGATCCTAAAAGGGAAGAAGAACTAAGGAGAGTTAAGAGAAGAAAGAGGTTTTAGGTAAGCAAAGCAACATGGAATTAATACAAAAACAAGCTTAATTGGAAAAAGAGGAGGCAGTATACTGGCCACAAAAAAGTTGACAGGAATTGGGAATAAACACTGATGAATAAACAAGTGCTTAAACGTCAAAGTAAATGTAAGACCAATGACAAAACTACTGTAAAGAGAAACTGAGAGTAGAATCTGAAAAGAATATTAAATTTTTATTATACAGCGATGGATGAACAGCACAAAATAGGAATGGAGTATTCGCAAATGTTTTACTGAATATGATAACTTTGAACAATATTACAGCTGAGAAAAAGTGTTTATAGGTTGCTTAAACCAAGATAGCGGCTGATTATGCATACTGCCATAAAGGGGAAGCAGAAAAATAAAGTTATTCATGTGCCAGATGAGTATGAAGGAGTTTATCTTAGAGCACGCACACGCTTTAACTCCACAATGTATCTAACTTACCTTAAGATTTTTTGAAATCCTTAGGAAGTCTGCAATATTATAAATCTATACGACCAGAAAAAGCGACTGGAGACGCTAAGGTATCTTTGATTTTATTCATATTACTTGGTCTAATTACTTTATTAAATTTTATTAATTTTTCTTTAGGTTTCAATAGGAGAAGTGAAAAAAAATAGATTTCTGTGTATTTCATTGATATATTGTTTTTGTTCAGGTCATAGATATTCGTGCACTGCAATGTAAAAAAGAGAACATATACATTAAGTTGTGATTCAAAGATGAGTGGCAGTTATTAACACAACGATGCGATAGAAATATCGTTTCCATGGCAGTTGAAAGCTTACCAGATCTTTATGAAAGTCGGATTAAAATTAAAAATCGTAAGTTCAAAAACCTCTAGGAATTACCGGTGGACTGCAGGGACTTCTGCAACAACATTCAACATGAATGAATACTTACGAAGAAACAAATATATTTACGAAGAAACAAATATATTTATGACCAAAAACATTTTTTTCTCTTATTGCCCAATATTTTATCTAAATATAGGGTTCACAGAAAAGAGGACAACTCCCATATTTTTTAATTTTCAAAATTGGCCAACTCCAAAAAATTATTAATTAGGCATGTGATCAATATATTTTTTCATACTTTTCAATTAATTCCTTATTCAAAATAAAAAAACAGCAAATAAAATATCGGAATACGGGTATTTTGAGTTTTTTTTTTCAATCGCTTTCAATTGATAACTTCTTTACGACACTGCTTTCTTCTCCTGCGGTAGCACCGCTTAAACTAAATGTTTAGACCAAATTTTTTTTTCTTTCAGTTATCATTATTTGTTTTCTTTTAATGAGGAAGTTTCTGAAGCTATATGTAACTTTTGATTTTTTTTACAACGAAAGCCATCCAACATGGCCTCAGTGAAATAACGGACAGGGTAACTGGGTAGTGACTTGTTTCGGGCCCTTAAGGATCTCTAAGAAATGGGGGACTCAAGTAATAAAAATAATTTAATTTGATAAAAAGTTAATTAAAAAAATTAATTCCCCTTTTATTTTGGAAATAAATGCTATAACTACAATTCAAAATAAATGGAACTCCTGTGTAGATACAAGAAAATCTGTCGTATATCAATCAGGGATAAAGAGACGCTGGCATACTGTGCCATAAATCTTTTTAAAGTTACTTTTTTTTTAGACACAATTACGTTTTATTAGAATACTATTTTAATATTTTGTGTAAATTTAGTATCCATTTTTTCCTGGGGCTCGGCGAAAGTAGCAAAAAACTCAAACTCAAAGGACAAAGATGTCGAACAAAATGGAGCTACCAATACACGCAGTTCACTGAAGAATCGATATATTATTATCCAAATTTTATCTCAAATTAGCCTTCAAAATGATGAAGCAAATGAAAAGTCTGGTGCTACGCCTTTGAAAAAGATTATTGAACAGTTTAAATTGATTACTTTCATAGTGACTTGGGAACTTTTATAAACATTTCTGCTTAATACTTCCTTTGAATTGCAGTTTGTGCATATTGATTTGTGTTGTGCAATGAAACTACTGCGTATCACATACAAAGAATTAGATTTTTATTTGACTCTTGAGAAAGTGTGTTGTTAGCCTCTAAAACACTAGCAGAACGATGTATCATATATTTAAAGTTTACTACTAAGCGAATTAAAAAAAAAACCATTTTTTTTATGAACTTGAGATGAGCAATGAGAAAAAAAATCATATCAAACAAATATTCTTAATGCTGCAACTACTGTTGTGATACAATTGAAGGTTCGTTTTGAGTGACAGAAGTTAGTCTCAGACACGTTTATTTCCAAACAATATATCTAGTTTACTTGGTAAGTTTTTGTGTATCTGAATAATGGAGTTAAATTGCATCAAAACGATGAAAGTGACTTCTGAAGTTAAATCGTTTCGTTGTGAATTTAAAAATAAGCTTCAAAAATTATTTACAGTACCAAGTAATTGCAAATTCACGGTAATTGCAAAAATAATTTTCATTTTTTTTTTTTTCTTTTTGACAACTGCTTTTCTGCTTTTTATAATTTTACCTGTAACCGTGGCTGAACGCTCGTTTTCAAAATAAAAAAAAATTAAAAACTTTCTGTCAACAATATCACAGGAATATCTGTTAAGAGTGACGAAGCCAAAAAAAATGGATGCTGAATAACTTATAACTAATTTTTCCAAAGCAAAAGCAAGATGAAGAACATTTTTTGTTAGAGATCTTTAAATATTGTTTATTTTTTGTTGTGAACTGTTGTAGAAAATTTAGTTTGGTTTTACTCATGTAAAACATTAGTTCCATATGAAAGAGCATTTTAAATCATTAAGTCATCGTTGAGAACAAGGTATGAAAATGTTTAAGTAAAAAAAAGAGTGACACATTTTTGTAAGTTAATGAAGATATGATTTTAAAACATATAAAAATCGTAAACTGTTGTTAATAAATTTTTAAATATGAAACTTTTATATTGCATCGTTTCCAACTAAGTTATCTGTTTTTAGAGGGTCTGTGTCACGTTTTTAAATTAAAAAATGGAGTGTTATCAAAATTTAATTCGTTACCTTAAAATATGGCCACATCAATGTCTTTAACTGGGGTGGGGCCTCATAAATTTTTGCTTAGAGGTAACTGGTTTGTGACGTCACTGCAATCAACAAATCTTTTAAAATCCTCTTACAGTATTTTAGCAATTTTTTTTTGAGAAAAGAGAACTTTGAAATATTTTTGTGTGTTAGAGTATTTAGATTAATTGATAAATAGTTATAACTCAGATTCTTTCTGTTTAACAAAACGAGTGTAAAATTCTTGTGATACCCCATTTATTACACCTTTCCCAAATAAAATGTCATTTTCTTTATTTCGATTAGTCATAATTTCCAACGACAACTTTTCTGGCTGAGAAAATTTTTTTTCCTCGTTAATACCTTCTAATAAAGGAGCATTAGATATTCGGCGATTTTTTTTAAATATAGGGCTGTCTTTTGGAGTTTCATAAGAATAGCTGTTTTCACAATGTTCTTCACGATGAACCGATTGTCGTTCTGCTGTTGATTGGCGAAAAAATGAACTTCTCAAATCTTGTGTCATTTCTTCCGTCTGACTTTTCATATCATCGTGCATTTTAAAGAAACATTTGAAGAAATCCTTAAAGCAGGTTCTAAAATTAACGTTGCATGCTCCGTAAACAATTGGATTGAGAGCGCTGTTAGAATAATGCAACCACTTCGTAAACTTCTCCCATCGATTGAAGTGTATGGTATCTATAAAAGTGCAGGTAACACAGTATTTGAACAATAATATGCAAGTGAAAAATGGAATCCAACATGCAACGAAAATAGATGTTACGATAAAAAGTGATTTAGTAATGGATATGTCACTAGTAATGCATGACGATTTTCTGCGTCGTTTCCGATATCTGACAGCTAAATATATTCCAGTGTATGATCCACACATTACTAAAGTAGGCAACAAAAAACCCATCACAAAAATAAATATCAAATAGTTCTTTTTAAAGATTGTTGTAAACTGCAAAAGTGTTATAAAAGCGCTGTATATCCAAATAGAAACTAAAAAACAGTTTGTTACTTTGGTACTCATAAAAGTTCGATGTTTTAAAGGCTTGCGCACACCAAAAAATCTTTCAATGCTTACTGCAGCCAAGTTAACAATAGATGATGTGCAACAGAAAGTGTCAGTAAATTGCATCACAGAGTTCATTTTACTAGTAAGTGGTAAGTTTGCCACGCCTATTAACTCTATTGAAATCCATAGAGGAATGGCTACAAGTCCTACAATTAAATCACTAATTGATAATGATACGATGAAATAATTCGGAACTGTCCTCAGTCGCCGGTACCGATGAAATAATAGACACATGACTAAGTTTCCAAAAATACAAACCAGCATCATGATTAATAGAAACACTGTCACGATGATTTTACTTGAGTTTGTGTTGTGACCTATTCCATATTCAACATCGCATATAATGAAGTTTTTTGAGGAAATATTTCTGCAGTCCTAAAAAAAAGAGGGCTTAACTCAAATACACATGCTCCATTTTTGAAATCAATTTATTGTTTTAAAGATAAAAGCCAAGAGGAAAAAAGAAACCGTTGCACTAATATACTTCGTTTATTAAAGCATCATAACGGTATTTCTCAAAACCTAACATTTACAAAAATGAAACTTAAAATAAAATTCGATAAAATTTTTGTTTTACTTGTATTTTTTGGTACAAAAACTAAATTTAGGGCCTCTCCGATACTTAAGATTCTTCTTTTCTATGTCTTTGTCCTTAAACGAAAAGGATTACGACAGAATTATTTAAAGTTGAAAAGAAGGCACTGTGATTTTTGAAATGCTAATCTCTTATTTGCAGACCTTTTCAAAAGCCTGCTGTTGTTTGTAAGCAACAGTAGGTTTTAAGAAAAGGATTGTATTTGCAGACTGTTTGTAAGCAACATCAGGTTTTAAGAAAAGGATTGTATTCCCAAGTAACTAGATTTTATACCGCATTCACTTTTTTTTTAAAAAAAAAAAAAAATTACTTTATAAAACAGAAAAAATGTCAAGTTCATTTATTTTAAGATATTAAGCAAAGAGTTTAAGCATAATACTTCAGTTTTATTCTAACCGTGAGCAAAAATATTTTAACTTATATTGGATCTGTCAAATTAATATGATTTAATTTTCGATAACAAGCATATTAAAGTAGTTTTTTGAAAATGTAATACATGTTTTTTTTTTTATAAGCATAACGCTTATAAGCATATAGAGGCTCAGATTTGGAAAAAAAATAAGCATATGTAAGCATATTCCTGAGCCTCGATAAACTATTTTAAAAATTTAAATTTTATTTAATTAAAAACTTTAAATATATATATTTCTAAATTTAAACCAACAAAAACAACAAAAATCGAAGTTTATATTTTGCAATGCAACGACTTTATGAAGTAATGAAGTCATTGTGTTGCAAAACCTAAACCTCAATACTTAAACATAAAAACATAAAGTTTAAGAGTCGCTCTGAAGTGTTTTATTTCTCTCTTTTTTTTCTTTCTCTCTCACTTTTAATGTGTAGTTTATTTAACATCATATTTAAAATGTTTATTTTATTTCTAAGTTCTATCTTTGATTTAATTGATAACATTTGTATATAGTATGTATGTTTTATTTTTTATTATTATACTATAAGATTAATTCAGCTACATTAAAACCAAGGCAAATACAGAGCTTAAGTCAATTTTTTACTTTTCTTATACCCATTAACCTTTAGTAACGCGCACACTTTAAAAAAGTATTGAAATAAGCATATTTTATTAGAAATATGCTTAAGCTTAAGCATATTTTTGAGCCTCTTTTAACTTTTTGCTTAAGCATACCCGAGCCTGTTTAAAAAATTTCATATGCTTATAAAAAAAAAAACATGTAATAGTATTAAATAACTTTAAAAAGTCGAAAACTAAAGGATTTTACTAAGTTTTAACACATGAGTAAAAAGCACGGAAAACAAATGTAAAATACGATTATCCTGAAGCAAACCGCTTTACTGTAATCAAACGGGTTTTTTTTTTGCTTACTATTTGTGACGTCAGAATGAATTCTTTTTTTTTTTTTTGCTTTAGACTATTTAGATTTACCTTAATCTTGGGTCTAACATTTTTATTATTTCTTTGAACTTAACATCTGACGGTTTTTTTGGCCGTCAACTGTTTAAGGTAATAAAAAGAACTCAACAGAAATCTTAAATATTTTTTAGGAAAAATAAAGCGCTTTGGTGAGACCTTTGACTAACAAACTTTTAGCAAAGTCACTAATATGCAAGGATCTCCTCTCATTTCTCACAAAAGTTGTTTACCGTCTAGTCTTTAGCTCATACTGATGAATCTCGAGTGATCTCTCGAGTGATTTCTGGAGTGATTTGAGAATTGTTTTTTTTTTTTTAAGTTATTTAGTTTTCATACTTTCTTTAGTGTTTTTTCTAAAGAGAAAAGTTATAATTCTGAAAATACAATAAGGGCCTGTTTATATGTATAGCGGGTTGGCTCGGCAAACGAGCCAGCCCGCTTTCCATATAAACAGGCCCTAAGAAAGTTCGTTTGCCGAGCCAGCCCGTTTACCGAGATATCGACGTTATTAATATTTTAACTTAATTTTATTTTGCGTTAATATGAATAAACGAGCTGGCCCGGATAGCGATCCGGCCCTAAGAATAACTGGCAAAGTTCCATTTCTTTACTAGAGAATAAAATCACTTAACTTTTGGGTAGACAAGTTGAAACTGCTAGTTGATTAATTGGAATTAACTTCATTCAAATCGTTCCTCGATAGCTTAATGCAAATTTATTAAAACCATAGGAGGTCTCTTAGTAAAGTATTCAATTTTAATGAAATTTTTCCAGAAGCACGTTGAAAATGACGTTTAATATATGGTTCGTAAAAAATGATAACAATCTTTGTGTTCGAAGAAAGATTTACATGATTCAAAAATTATGCCATTCATTTAATTCTGAATGAGTGATTACTTGTTTTAATTACAAGCGCACAATTCATATCAAAAGTTAATTGCGATAATGAGTTTTAGGCAATAAAATCTTGTAAAATATTTGTGTTACAGCAAGATATCTAATACAAACACGTCAGCTTTTTTGTTGCTCATCCGTTTTACTTTTCTAAATTATCTTTAAACTGATTTCGTGAATGAGTCTTCAAGATGAATCTATGAATCTTTAAGAGATCTGCGGAGCGTTTCTTTTAAAAAGATAATCTTTCTTTCTTGGTGTTTTTTAAATTAAACGTTTTTAACATTTTTTATTCGTTATAACGTTTAGTGGAAATGTTATAACGAATAAAAACAGAAAAAATGTTTGTTGCAATTATGGATATCCATCCATAATTGCAACAGTAAAGTGCCTAACTACTGCAACTGACTTGTGCAACTAACTAGCGCATAATGATTTTTGTAGATACCTATATCATATATATGCATAATTAAATACAAATAAATGTATATATTTATAACGTCATCATGTAAATGTAGCATGATAATTATACCACCCTTTAAATATGCAGTATCGTAGCAACCAGTTTTAAGGTTTTGTAGTCCTAAAAGTAATTGCAGTTAAATTGCTGGAATTTGTCTTACTCAACTCAGGTTAGAAGCGTGCTTTTAATACGTCTAAAAAAATTAAAATATTTACGCTATGTATTTTGTTAATGAGCTTTTAATTTTGACATTTTTGTAACAGTTTTTTAAATTTATGTTTAAACAATTTTTGAATAGTTTTTACTTATTTATTTTTTTCTTTTCTTTTTAGTTTACAATTATTAACCGTAATACAACAATATAACAATACATAAACTTGGTATCTGAAAGAAGATCCTTTATAAAAATTGCTTGAAAGATTTTCTGAATAAGATTCCAAGATTAAATTTTTCTTCAGCTTTAAAAAACTTTTTAACAATCCTTAAAAAATTACAAGACATTAAAAATGAATTGCAACAAAATACTTCTACTATTTTAAGCTGATGTTGAAGAGACAAATAATAATTGCATCTACAATATCGCCCTCTAAATATGGCTGCTTTTCTCAATGAAATTATCTGGGGAATTGTTAACTTTGCCATGTGCATTGTAATTTTGTTTTTCAAAGTTCTTTATTACTACATAGCTTAATAAACCTTTAAATAGATAGATGGCAGCAAATATAACAGTAACTTTTTCAAAGTTCTTTATTACTACATAGCTTAATAAACCTTTTAATAGAAAGATGGCAGCAAATATAACAGTAACTTTTGCAGTAAATCAGGTAAAAACAAAAACATGCGAATAATAAAAAATTTTCTCACCACTAATTCTAACTCTTCAGCGTTTGGTTTCATAGGATGCTTTTTTTTCTCTTGCTTTACACTATTTTCAAGTTTTTAGTTACGTCACTTCTGTTTAACATTTAAAATTTTATTAAATTCTTTACAAGGAATTTTACAGTTTTACATTTTCTGAAGCGAATACAACTTGATGGAATTTCATTTAAAGTTGCGTGATATCAATTCAATATTAGTAGATAATTAGGATTATAAAATGTATTGCAAAATCGCTTTGCAAAAGCTTTTGTTAGTTTTTCAACTAACTGACACAACTTAATTGTTGTAAAACTAACTCAGCTATAGAAAAAATGTTTTACCGCTATGTAGTATATTTATAGCAAAAGAGTAGGCCAAAAATGTCCTGTCCGTAAAATTTTTGGAAAATATTTTGTTGGACATGTTGTGATGTAGTTGGCTGAAACATATACATTAAAAACATAATCCGGAGAAGAAGTAGAATACAACAACAAGGCAAGCAAAAATAGAAAAATAACAAGTCTAAATAATTATCTTACTCTTAATGAAGAGTTAATTATAAAAAAGATCATTTTATTGACAAACATTACCGTTAAATTCATTACTTCTTTTGAATCAAATGCTTCTTCAAAGCTGTTTTTCTGTTGGATGTAATAACTTTATGCTTATGTTTCTTCCAACAAATATGTGTTTATATATGCTACCTTTTTATTTGCATATTGATATTCGTATGCTGCGCAATAAAACTACTTTAATTTGTCGTGATCATCCGATAAATACTAGAGCGATTATAGGCATAACGTTGTTTATCTGATTGCATAATTTTCTTGCGAAGCATTTTGGTTATTTAAAAAAAAATTAATAGACGGAATCAAATAATTACAAAACACTAAATTTGAATTGTTTTGCATAATAATCCATAGAAAAAAAATAATCAACCATATTTAATTTTAATGCAGGGTATTTTATGACTTTTTCTATCATAGTACCTCGTGGCTTTCTGCGACATTAAAATGTAAAATGTTAAATTTATTTGCATGTACTGTTAAAACCCGCGTTTTTAATACTTTTTTATTGCATTACTTCCAAACGTCTAAAAGAACTTTTATATTTAAAGACATTTTTTCAGATTTAATGTCAATTTCCTTGATGATAGAGTCATCATAAAATTTAGTTTTATTTTTCAAGTAAATTTAATTTGAAAAAGGCTCATTAAAAATAAAATAAACTCTTTTAACGCTAAGGAAGAAAGGCAGCGCAAAATTATTCAAAACACGAGTACATGTTTTTTTTTGTGTGTAAGAAACCAAGCAAATGGGCTAGTACTAGAAGTTTCTTATATTAAGGGTACTTTTTTACAACTCTAGTATTAAAAGTAACTTAAGAGTTTCTTAAGTTTCAGATTATCAAAAGAAAGAAAAAGTAAGTAAAATGCAATTTGAAAACATGTTAGCAAGTAAGATAAAATGTTTTACTGTCAACTAAAGCTCTTTGAATTCCATCCAATTATCATTCAATGTAATATAATCCTCAGATTTGTCCCTGAAAAGAACACAAACGAGGAAATATTCCTCGAACTCTCTATAAGATAAGTTACTTATCGAAAAGTAACTTAGTACTAATAGTTTCTTAAGATTTCGGGGCTTCAAGTTTCTTATAAGCAAGCTTCTTACAAAAAAAAAAAAAAAAAAAAAAAACGTGTATCAATCCATGTATTAAAACTTACTCTTTTAAGTTTTAATGCTGCTGCAGCATGCCGAATTTTGTCATATAAAATTATTTTTTGTCACATAAATCCATGTAAATATTTTGTCAAGTATAAAATGGTTTACAAAAGTATAATAAATTGTACAATAAGTTTTTTTGTTGTACGACAATAGGTGTGTTACACAAATATAAAACTCATTCAATTACAAAACGTTGTTGTTTTATAGCTTTTTGCAGTTGAAGAAACATTAAAGATAAATCGAAGATAATTTTTCTTGTACGCATTTGGAAGCAGCTTTAACACCCCGCTGAAAATTTTATCATTAAACTTAAAAAATGATGTCTAAAAAATCATAGTTCGTCCGATTGAATCATCTTCCTTCGAAAAATATTTAGTTGCTAAAATTTGTTAAATGCAATTGCTTTTACCATAAGTGAGAAATCACAAAGACAGTTTTACAGCTCAATTTTTTACCGCCATATTGAAGTATATTGAAAGCCACAATGTTGCCATGTATACGCTAATCGTCGTTGTCAAAAGATTGTTCTTATGTAAAGTCTTCTTGCTGCATATTTATTATCCAATTAAACTTATCTTGTTTTGGATTTCAATAGATCAGCTTTTGTATTCATTATGATTACTTAAGATATTGGGTTTAAGATAGTGAGACATTCCCATGTATAACTAAAAATGTAAGAGTTTAAAGTCCATTGTTATGGCAATTAATTCATCATGATAAACATGATGCTTACCATGATGAATTAATTGTTTTGATTATCTATTACATCTAAAAATCATTATTTAAGCAAAAATCATGAAAAAAAAAAATTAATCCAACATTACATTTACAGGAAAAGTTACTAAAAATGTAGTATTAAGAATTTCTAAAAGCAGTGTTTCGGTGCTTATCATAGCATCCACCTACCAATTCTGTTTATAGAAAAACAAATTGCAACACAAATCACAATTATATCATAAAATGTGTAAATATATAAATATAGTTATGAATATCTAATCTCTGAATCCTAAGGGAGATTTAAGTGACTTTGAAACAGAAAGCGAACTACCATGTGCTTTTTAATGATAATTTTTACAATTTGCAACTAATAAATTTATTTTATAATTAATTTGGTGCATTTTATTTTCTAACTACAAATACTAAGTTCTTTCAGTATTCCCAAAGCGTGCTTGAATTTACAGCGGTACCAATTGCTTTTATCGATCCGTTATTGTCTCCTTGTAAGAATCGGCCATTTTTAGCACAAATCACCATCTTATTCTTACTATAAAGTTTAAAAAGAAATAAGTCGCCGTTACCTTCTTCAGCAATTAAAGATGAATCACCATCAACTTTCCATGACTTTCCAAGAGCAGTTTTTAATCGATATTTGCCTGCAGAATTAATTACTTGCATTGCATCGTGAATGCCACGGTTACATTGGATCTTATTTATCGATGGAACCATCCCAATATAGCCGTGCTCCCCCCGAAATACTATTATTGACCGGTTTACAAGGACGAGAGTAAATAAACAGTTATCATCTTTAGGATTATCCCCTATGGGTGAAAGCTGACCTCCAGATGAGGAAGCTATGTATTTTTCATTAAATGCTTTTAAGGCAATTTTCTCATCATTCCATTCTAATTGAAAAACACTGCTCGGAGAAGGTTCAGTGGCCGTTGCTGTAATTGCTTTGTCAGTTGCGCACCAAAACTTGGTTGTTCTGGCGAGGAAAGTTACTTTATCTTTTTCACTTTTATAATAATCGATTTGGAAAGTTTCTGTATCTTCGGCTTCAAGAAATTGATTTGCTGTAACATCGATTCCTACAGCAACAATATTTGCATACAAAATAACTCTTTAACTGGTTGTTTAACATGATGAATTCAAATTTTACATTAAAACGGTCAATCTTGTTAAAATTTTCCATAAAAAAAAAAAAAAAAAACTTTTTTTCGAATCCGAAATGAAAAGAAAAAAAAAAGTTTTCCAAAAAGATTAGGAGAACCAAAGTAGAAAAAAGATCCGATTTGCTGAATTCTGAATTCAATTAACTTAAGTAAAATAAAGCGCTAAAACAAATTTTTACCTTGTCTTATGGAAACCTTTTTCCCGTTGCTTGCTATTAACATGCATTGAGGTTTACTTTCTTCAAAGATAAACTGCTCATCTTTCCCAAGTATTTGTTTCGTAGCAATTAATTTTCCTTGAGGCCCGTGCGTTGTCAAATATTTCCCATTGTTGGCTCGCAATCCAAACATATTACCATAAATAGATATTATAAACAGTGACTCTTTGGAAATTTTATCTTCTAGCTTCCCTGTAAGTCCATTTAAATATCTACCTTGGGAATCTCTCAACGCGTATTTGCCATTTTGGAATTCTACTGTTATTACTGCATCTTGGCCCCATGGAATGTTTTCATTAGCGCATAACTCGCCATTTTCTGAATGTACATACCTTTTACGAGTAGGACTTAAAATGTTACATTGCGGATGACTGGCCAAATGTATCCTCCACAATGAATCGTCCGAAAGTTTTGGTTGTGTATAGAGTCTTTCGGCATTTCCGCAAAGATACTTCCCAAAACGATCTCTGAACGACCATTTACCTTCATCGTTTATATCCACGTCAAAAACAAAATTGCTGGACTTTTTATTGCTTTCACACAAGACATCACCTGATTTGCTTGTTTCCAAGTAGTTGGATTTTGGACTTTTTAAGTAACCTTGAGAACTTTGCTCATTTTGCTCAAAGCACCACATTTGTTTGGCTCGTAGAGATGCCCCAGTGACATTGATTTGATTTCCAAATTTTTCAGCTGTAAGATATTTTCCTTCAAAGTTCACTAACCCAAACAAGATTGCATTTTGTTGGTCACTTGCGAGCATATTTTTCCTTTGTAAAATGAGAGGCTTACAGCGAACGAAATTAGGAGAACAGAAACAGATGTAATAATAAAAAATAAAAACTACACACGATTGCTACAAAAAAAATTTCAAAATATTCAAATCATCAAAAAAGGAAAAAAAAAGAGCGTTTTTTGAAAGTTTATGAAAAGACTTTTCACCTGTGGTTAAGCAATACATGGGCTGGTTTACATTGGCTAAATAAGATTATCTCACTTTTTTTTTTCACACAAGGAAAAATGTCTATGAGAAATATATAATTTAGCAAGCTAAGAAATTTTAAATATATTATTAAACAACCACAACAATCTTCTTTTTTAAAAATTGAACAATATTTTTAAAAGCATGCTTTTAAAACTTAAAGTAATTTCAGACATTTCTTCATTTACTTACCTCCATTTGTTACTCACATATTGAAAACTAGACTGTTGTTATTGCGCGTTTCCTATTGTTTTAACTACACAACGCCAATTTTAACACATGTTCAGTTTTTTGATAAACGATAATAATAACGTTCATTTAATTTAATAAAAAAAGTTCATCTTTTAAAATTTTATAAGTTTCGGAGACATGTGGAAGTTTTTGTTTTTTTTTATCAAAATATTTTTTATTCAAAAGTGGAATATAAATTTGTCGTATAAAGTTTAAAACTCGTCATGTCCAAAATTTTTTATTCAACTTCAATCTCACTACCATAAATTTCAAATGCAGTATTAACTAAATATGTTAAAGCAATCATGTTATTTAAAAAAATTTTAATCAAAAAAATGCAAATAAGAACTACAATAAGAATGAAAAAAAAATTTCAATATAAGTAAAGCATGGGAAGAGAGAACCTCCATATTTTTTTAGCGGTTCAACTGATAACAAATGAAGATAGCACGATGTTTCTAAGTCTTATTAAAAGCTTGAAACACAACTTTGTGTGTGTGTGTGTGTGTGTGTGTGTGTGTGTGTGTGTGTGTGTGTGTGTGTGTGTGTGTGTGTGTGTGTGTGTGTGTGTGTGTGTGTGTGTGTGTGTGTGTGTGTGTGTGTGTGTGTGTGTGTGTGTGTGTGTGTGTGGGTTTGGTTTAAAACAAAGCTTCTCCTGTAATACCACCCATTGAAAACTTATGTATAAATATAAAAATGTTTCAACTACAAAAATTATTTAACAGTATTGCTAACAATAACAGTTTATTACAGTTTAACCTTAGGAAATAAAAATCTTTTAGAGCAAACACTCTGGAAACATATCTCCTAAAGAATTATGGCAAATAAAACTTTTTGAACTGAAGTTTATTTTCTATCTATCTTAAACTTTATATCCCATATTCCCATTTTTTTTATCGTGTATTATGCAGATTAAATTATTTAGTAGTAGCATAAATAGATAATTACGATAAAAGATGATGATCAGTATATTCTATTACAAGAACCACTACACCTGAAAGCCTGGTATATTTAGTGAACTAAACCCATTAAGTTTTTAGTTTTAATTTAATATAGTAAATAATTTATAAGTAATAATTATAAGTAAATAATTTTAACAATACCTGTGATCCTTTTAAGACTTCCAGATATCTAAAGATAATTCTAAAGCAAAATATTTTCAAGAAGAAAGAACAAAAAACCGCTACAAAACTTCTGTTCTTTTCAAGAGTTTTTTATAGCTCATAAAAAAAAAAACAAAGAGCTACAATCAATTGTTGTAAAAAAGTATCCTGGACTTTATTAGAGTGATATCTTCTGTAGTTAGTCCACTGTAGAGAAAGAAACCAAACTTTCTGGTATTTTTGTGGTAAAAACCCATCAGATATGTAAACCAATGCGTTTCTTTATAAAAAGGTTTTCTCAAGTATAATTCCAGGGTCAAAGACAGAAACTGTGCATCTCAAATTCTGTTCAACGTTTACTACGCTTAGCATTCCCAGCACCGGAAATTTTAATTGATATTACAGACGTTGGTGTATTTGTATTGTTCAGCATCGGAATTTATCTGATATTACAGATATTGAAAGACTGTTTTCAAAGTTTTTAATTTCCAAATTAATCCTAATTGACGAAAAAAAATGAAGAATTTTTAATTTTTTTTCACTTTAATTAACATGGACCAAGTTTCAAAGATTTACGATGTCGTAAACGACATCGTAAATCTTTGAAACTTGGTCCATGAAAATTAAATTATGAGTCAAGCGAAATATTCAAACCTAGCCAGTCAATCCAATTTTCAAAGCTTATAAAATTATAGCCGTTCTTAATTAGAATTTGATTCTACTAGTTTTAGGTTCTTTATGTAGTAAAATTTTCAGAAAGACTTGAAGACCTCACTTTTCAAACTTGCTTACTAATTAAAACGCCTGCTCTGTTAGAGTTTAGTTTTATAAAACTAAATGGTTGGAACAAATTAAAAGAGTTTAGTTTTATAAAACTAAATGGTTGGAACAAATCAAAAAAGTTTAGTTTTATAAAACTAAATGGTTGGAACAAATCAAAAACAACATATAAAGAAACAGTTACTTTTCTTTTTACTTAAATGTATTTACAAGTATTTTAAATAAATATTTACATTTGAGCTTAAATATACTTAAGCATAATAATAAAAGTTTTTTGGATTCAGTTTCATAAAACTTGTCAAAGAAATAGTTTAAAGATGGAGATTTTAGTAAACTTCATTTTAAAAAATAAACAGACTTTCAGTAGAAACTGGTCCAAAATTTGGATTAAAAATAATAATAATTATATTATAATTACAAAGTAAACAAAAATAAATCTATTATAGTATGTACATTAATTATTATATACAATCTGATATCTTATATAACATAGACAATCTGAGACAGTATTTGTACAATAAAAACAACTGTCAAGCATAAACACACCCACAGCAAATAAACACAGAGAACCACACACACTCACACAAATATTTTGTCATCACACAGCAGTATGTTGTTTGAGGATAACAATATAAAAACATCACTAAAATATGTAAAAATTAAAAATGAGAAGGGAAGAAAACAAAAATGAGAATAAAACAAAACGTTTGAACACCAATAGCCAATATGAATTGGAAAATAATTATTTAGTTAAAGCTCCATTACTGTATCAAGTAGAGAAGATTTTAACCATAATTAAATCTATTTAAATAAAAACAAATTTATCCCACGAACTAGCATCAATATTTCCACTTACAAAGGACCACTCTAAACTTTCCTGCTCAATATTTAAATCAGACCCATAATCATCATATTTATCACTTTCATTAGCCTTGAAAAAAATGCCATCATCATCGCTAAACATTCCATCATACCCTGATTCATTTGATGGTGTTTGATTTAGGTATGTTGAATTAGACTCCTTTAAAACGGATGTGTTTTCAGCTGTTGAGCTTCGATGTTGAGCTGAATAACTTCCATAAAGTTTTGGTAAAGCAACCATTGATCGTTCTGCAGTAGCAATTCGTTCTTTATCTAAAACCAATCAAAATCTAATTTTTTAAACTAACAGACAAAAAGCTTGTAAACTTTTCTCACTAAAGATTATTCAGTCCAATAATAATTTTAAAAAAAAATACAAAAAGTCAAAAAATACTTTTTAAAAGTACTTACTTTTCATAATGGTTAAATGCATTTCAACACTTAAGCTTGGATGCCTTGAAAGAAAAACTCAAAGTTATAAGAAGGATTCTAAAAAGATAATTATTTATGGAAGATACAATAAATAAACATTTACCATTCATAAGTTACTGTACCACAATATGCATGAAATATATCCAAGGCAATTGACATAATTTTTTTTGAAAAGAAATTCTGTGAGCTTAATGTCATAATCTGTGGAACTAACCAGCACAGTCTAACATCAAAAAAGTAAATCTGTTAAAAAATCGGCAAAATAACATTTTTTTATAAAAGCATTTAAAAATATATGGAGGATGCTTTTTTATATCTAATTTTAAGAAAATAACTGAAAGTATCTTACAGTTCTTTAGCATAGCAAATGATATGTTCTGTCATGTAAATATAGGGTTTCACAAACCACTTTGCCATTCGATAGAAAGTAACAGCAAAATACCAACATGCATCAAAATCATGTGCAAAAAGTTCTCGTGCTTCTTTAAGAACTAAAGATGAATTTAAGAATTCATAAATAGGCTTTTTTAAAATAGTAGTTGAGAGAGATTGAATAGTTAAAAAACCAAATGTATAAAAGAGGTTAACAAAGTTATTTTTATCTTTGTATATTTCAGAAAAATTTAAAAAAAACAAAAAAAAACAAATACTTGATTAGAATTTTATAGAGCTCAAAAAGTATATAACTTTGTAAGAGAAATTTGAGGCAAGTTGGTGAGTGACTTTTTTAGACAGTCAATAGTATCTATTTTTCTCAAAAATAAAAAGTTGCAAAACCATGGATTACACACTTAAATGTAAATGAAAATATTGACTTAGGTCTTCAAAATAACAAAATTTATCATAAAACACACAGTGCGGAAAAAAAGTTTCTAAGACCACACAAGTGCAGAGGAAAATTTTTTTGGCATGGAAAAGCTAAAACAAATTCTTCAGCTTTTAATAAAAGTTTTTAATTTTTTGAGACCTAAAAATTGTTAGGATTTAATATTAATAAGCTCATTAATTTCATAGATTTTGGTATAAATATGTTAAAGTCATACCAACAAACTACTTCATTCACTGTGGGTTTGACAGGACTGTAATCATTCATCAGAAATGCTAGAACAGCAAATTTGATTATGCACCCGCAAACACACACAAAAAGGATGAATTAAATCTTTTGTATATTTTATAGTAAATTACCAGAAAAGAAATATAAACAATATTCAGGTGACCTACTTTGATTGAGTTGCTCTGGCAGCACAAGGTCACCTAGTACTCTTTGTGTAGCAATGCTACTTTCAATGTCACTGAAAGAATCTTGTGATGTACAAGATGAGCTATCATCTTTACAAGAGTTATCCGATACAACAGAATAATATTGGGGAATACAAACTATATTCACATCCATTGTTAGTAAATGAGGATCTGCAATACATAAAAACATACATACATACATATATATATATATATACATGTATATGTATATTATACATACTATATATCCAGAGACACATTTAGGAAATGTATATGATCTTACAAAATATGTAAAAGATTTCTTAAAAAAACAACCACTTACAATGCATGTGCAGATACTTCAGCGCATCTTCAAAACCTTGCCTACAAAGCTGTGATAGAACATCAGGGCTCGGTGGAAATAAAGCACGTGACATGCGGTAAATATTACCAGCAGTTAGAAAAACACTTGTGTTACTAAAATCAAAACTTGATGATATGCATTTTACATCATCATTTGGGCAAATATCACTTTCTCCACTAAATGGAGAAACAGTTACAGTAACTCCGCTAAACTGCTGGGGCAAATTATCTGTGAATCCGCCATCAACATAATACTAAAGAAAATAAATTTCAACTTTAAACATGAAATTTAAATCACATAACTCTTATCTATATGTGTATAATTTTTAATCAAATATGTACTTTTAAAATAATTTGTACCTCTTTTTTAAATTTTGGTGGAATTACTCCAGAAAAAAAAGGAATAAATGAGGAACATGTAAGTGCCTGAGAGAGAAAGCAGCAATAAACATTTGATGTGTTTACTCTTAAATATACTTAAAATAAGAAAAAGTATTTCTAAAAAAAAAAACAGAACCCTTTTTTTTTTTTTTAATAAACACTTAAAAATACACACATCGACAAGGTCTTCATTATTCTGATAACTTGAAACAACAACATTCTTCCAATCAGATACTCTTGTTAATGAAATATATAACTTTCCTGATGCCATCTCATATGCATTAACAGGTAGACATCGTAATAATGTTTTTCGAATAGTTCTTGTTGGATCAAATGATGGACTTAGTGGGCCTAATGTACTTCGAGCTTGTGATGCTAAGTTCATTACAAAATGAACACATTCTATTAAGTTCATATCACATAGAAGCATACATGCTGCAAGTCCACCTGCTGAAGATCCTCCATAACATTCAATATTTTTTAAGAACTTTTTCCCATGTAACTGTAAACAAGATACAACTCCTACGTGATAAATTCCTAAAAATCCAGCTCCTGAAAACGTAAGATTCATAACCACAATTTGATTAGTACACTTTTTATGATGTATATTGTACTTGTATATAAATACCTATATTTAAAAAAACTATTGTTGATATAATAAACTTGACACAGAGAAAATGAGAAATAACTATGCAAACCTAGACATCACAGGTACTTGTACCTTTTACGTCTCTCCGATATTTTCATCATCCATATACAATAACACGTAAAAAAAATTTTTTTTTTTTGAGATCTTATAAGCAGATGACTAAAATTTATAATAATTACGTTAAAAAATAAAACAAGTTGGTTGAAAGCTTAAATTTGATGCTATTCGCAATAAAAAAACAACTGAATGCCAGTAATTAACCTAACTATGTAGGGCATGTAGGGTATTTTAATCACATATAAAATACCCTGTTTCTACTAAAATACATACTTCAATTATTACAAGTTTATTTAGTTGTGATTGAAAACAATCTTTTGCCTTATTAAGAAAGACCGAAGGCCGAACTTAAAAGCATAAATGTTTATCTTCCTTCACACACCTTCATGATACTTAAATTTGGTTAGGGTGTAAGCCTGACAAAATTCTTTATAAATATGTTCTAATTTTTCATCAAATAAAAATATTTATTAATAAGTAGTTTATTTATATTATTAATTATAAAAATATTAAAAATTAGAATTCTATTTTAAATTAAAAAGCTTTATTTAACGAAGTACTCTCTTAGTTCAAACATCCTAACATTTTATCTCAGGAATTTAATGACAAGAGCGACAAATAAAAAGTTTTGATCGTGTTCCGCGTCACGTCTATAGTTTCTCACTGATTCAAATTATTTTAAATTTGATCAAATACAAATTGCAACTGTACATATTAAAAGTTTATATAAATTCGAACAATTTATTCATAAATAATACCACAATACGAAAACATTAAAAAAAAAGATACAAATTTCTATATCATTCTTTCAGAATAAATCGAATTTTCTGAAATATAATTGATTAAAATATAATTCTTTACGCACAATTCGCAGCAAAAGTTGGTTTGACAAGTTTAAATTCAAACAAAATTTATTTTTGAAGAAAAAAAAAATAATAAAAATAAAACGAATTTAATTGAATAGCAATTCTGCGCAATGTATTGAAGGGTTGAAGCAAAATAATAAGTATGTGAGAGGTATCTCAATTTTTTTCTCGGGAATTTTATAAATTTTTTTAGGTCTAAATATAAAAATTGTTTTAAATTCGATTTATTTCAAAGTACTGATATAAAATTTTGCACTTTCGCTATTATCTTTGTTTTATTGTAAAATATCTTCACAACTTACATACGTGTAGGGTGCACGAAATAAGAAAAGTAAAAATTTTTTGGTAAAAAATCAAGCTGAATATTCTTAACTACATGCAGACTGGTACACTTTATAGTTTTCTATATGCTTTTATGGGTGTTTTTTTCTAGACTATTGAATCAATTTAAACCATTCAAAGTTTGTGTCATTCTCTCAAATTTTACGCAAAATTTGACTTTTTTCTCTTTCGACCAAGAAGTATCATTTTGGAGTATCATTTTACACAAGTATTTGACTTTTTTCTTATTCGACCAAGAATTATCATTTTGGAGTGTTTTAAAAAGTAGTCAAGTGGTTAATGGAACAACTTGTATCTCGTATCTTTTACAGAGTTGTATTGTTCCTTCAACCATATTGTTATTATTAAGAAATCATGCATTTTTTGGACTTATTTAATATCATAGTTTTTTTTACGTTATAAAGAAACCTCTGGCAAACCTTATGCCAATAAAAGCTTAAACATCAATTTTGTAAGCAATCAAAGTTGTCTAAAATAAATACAAAAAATCAATCCCTAGATTCTGCTGAAGATTGCTGTATCAAGAGTCATTTTGTACATAAGGCTAGACTACTTTACTTAAAAGATATCAAGTTTAAGTTATGCAACTCAGTCAGCTGATTGGTAATACCCATTTCTTCTTCTTTCTTTTTTAATCCTATTTTAAGTCTCGGAGGACGTTGCCGCGGCAAGTTAAAACGAAAAAAAAATTTTTTTCGATGGTCTGAAGTAAAATTTTGTTTCTTATCTCTTTTTGTTTTACAATTCCAAGTAAAATATTTTGTTTTTTTAGTTCAAGTTTTTTCATTGTATTTTCAATAATAAATACTGAATCTAGAGTTAACTCTTCTTCAGTTTGGGTTTTTTTTGATAGATCTTGTTTTGTATTTAGTCTTGTACAAAGGACCATTTATTGTCCTTGTACTTAGGGCCATGTCTTTAGGTACATATGCGGTCATAATCTTTATGATTTTGTCTTATTTGTTTTGTAGTAAATAAAGAAAAATGCCATCAATTATTAGTACTATTTCGATTTAGTTACATTTTTTTCAATTGAATGCTATTTACATCGGATGGCTAGGGTTAAGATTGGAAACTTCAAACTTTTGATTGAATCGTACAAAATATGTTTTTTCAATATAGCTGTTGGTATCATTTTAGATAATTTAAGAGCAAAGATAAACTTCTATAACTTGGTATACTAGCTGTAGTCAATGTTATAAAACTTTTTCTAGCCTAACGCTAGAAATGTCGTAATTACGATGGAAATGTTACGCTACAACTATTTCAGCGTGACAAAGTTTTTCAATGTTATAAATAATTTTCAGCGTATTGCATCGTATCGTAATCTTTTCGTCATTTGTTTCAAGTGTGTCATAAGATTTCAACTCTATGAGTTGAATATTTTAGATGTCTGTGATTCAAATTGGCGGACAAAACAAGGTTTTTGGTCTTGCAATAACAATAACAATTTATAAATTGAAAAGGTAATAATTTTTAAAAATTTTATTTAATTATCTAATATCATAGATAAATGTTTAACACTTCATCTTTTATACCAACTAAATCTTAAACTTATATTTTTTTAATTCATAATGTTTTGGTTGAATAAAGACTTTTCCAATATGTATGTGACTTTCTAATAAGTTCTTGATTCGGGTTGACCCTCCAAAAGTTGAACCTGAGCCTCAAGCCAAGCTTGAGCTTGACAATTTTAGCCTGTTGATCATGATTGATTCTGATTTCAAAATTACTTGTTACGGACTTATTTCTAAAATTCAAATTCCCCTAATCTAACAAAAATTTCAATATTCAAAAATTTAATTCACTGAAATGAGAGCCCCCATACTTTCATTCAAAATTTTACTTCAAATTTTGCCCCCTCCCCCTCCCTTGATTGGCTTGGGCCCTGCTTTGGGAAATACTGGAATAATTTAATGCCACCGCCTGATGTCGTCAAACTTATTGGGAATTCAAAATCGGTAGTTAAAAATAGACAATTTCTAAGTCTTAAAATATTTTTATTTTTCATTAAAAATAATATAACATAAACCAATCATACTTTTACCTTGAATCTCAAATGGCAAAGAATAAACTTTGTTTTATTAGTATTATCTTCTGTTAAAAAAGTTAGAGGACGCCACTTATCTTCTAATACTTAATCAAAACAAAAAAAAAAACATATAGATATTGCACAGCGCCATATATCATTAAGACAAAAATTTGAACTAACGCTGGACTTTTTGTCGTACAGTTTTGAGCGTGACTTACGATGCTTCCAGCGTAAGTTACGCCAAAAAAGTTTTATGAAATCGATTTTTTTGTTTTTACGCTAGAAACTGCGTAAACCACAAGCGTAACACGTTTATAACATTGACTACTGGGGCCAATGCTATAAACAATTCGAAGTTTTTTTCGAGAAAAAAAATCTTTCGTAAAAACGCAATTTTTCACGTACGAAAAAAAGTTCGTAATCTCGAAGAATTTATCGCTGTTTGTATTTTTTTCGCCCATTGCTATAAAGCATAAAACGTAAACGTCACTGAAATTCACGAACTTTTTTTATCCGTAATATATAGTAGTAATATAATAGTAATTTTTATTGTAACTTTTATTTATTAGGCCTACTTAATGAATTTAATTAGTCATTAAGTATGCTGTGCTGTCTATTCTATTTTTATGAATATTTTTAAATTCTAGTATTTGGTGTTTAAAAAATCTGTGTAAAATTAAAGTAGAAACATGAATTTAATTTTTTCGGATGAAGACTTAGATTTCGAAGTTGCAGAAAATGAGCTTCGCCACCGATTGCCTCGAGAGGTTGGTGTTTAAAACATTACTTAAAATTACTATATATATATATTTTTTTTAATGATTTTTTATCGAACAAAATCAGAAATCATACTAAATATGCGCAGAAATTATATTTTTGTTTTGTTTTTCAATTTCATTTTAGTTTAATGGTCGCTTTTTTAACGAAGATGTTTCTGACAACGTTTTTCGAGAACAGTATCGAGTACCAAGAGCTGTATTAGATTTTTTAGAAACTAGGCTTAAAGATGATTTGCAACATTATACTAAGCGAAATAAAAGCATTTCAGTACTTTTCCAAATAATGGTATTTCTTCATTTTATTGGCACAAATATTTTTTTTCATGTTCTCAGAGACTGTCATGGAATCTTTACCAACACAATTTATAGTATTATACAGTGTAGGAGAAGCTATTTTCAATGTTAGTGTATTAAGTTAATAAAACTATTGGAAGTTTTACAATGTCATATAAAGTTGCTTATTATTTTTATTTTAGTGTGAAAATTAAAAACTAAGTTTAGTAAAGAGAAAAATTGTTATCTTATAAGATTAGATTCGACAAGAGATCATAAAATGGCCGAATGATTGCTCCACTCTTCCACAAAAGTTTATGGAAATCGGAAGTTTTCCGTGCGTATGTGGTGTTCTGGATGGGTCTCATATACTCCTTTCTAACCCTCCTCAAGCAGATGAAGATTCTCTAATCAATCGCCATCATGTCCATAGCATAAATGCAATGGCAGTATGTGGACCCGACACGTCCATATTTTATGCATCGACCAACAGTCCAGGAAGGTGGCATGATGCACATGTAAGCCTGTCACTAAGTTATATTTTACAACTGTTAGTTCACTAATGCTGGGTATTCAACTAGTACGTGACATTCTTCGGTATGTTCATATTGAACATACTATTTGAACTATTATGATTGCTAATTAAAATGTAACTTAGACTAACTAATATAATGTATTATAATGTAACTTACAGTAAATTTAAATATTGTGATTTTACTACTATTAGGTTCTAAGAAATTGTAACCTATGGAACAAGTTTGAAATTGGAGAGCTTCCATTTAATGGAGCTGTAATTTTGGCTGACTCTGCGTACCCATGTCGAGAATGGTTAATTCCACCTTTTCCTGGTGATCCAGACGGAGCTCAAAAACGTTTCAACAAAGCACAGAGAAAAACTAGAAACATAATTGAGCGATGTTTTGGCATTGTCAAAAACAGGTTTTATGCTTTGAAAACTGGAATTCGTTTGCATAAGGTCGAAGATGCCTCTAAGCTTATCATGTGTGGATTTGTTATCCATAACTTGTGTATTCAACATGGAGACAACGGTAATGACTTTGAAGAACGCGAAGAAGAACAAGCTGATGAAAATCTAGCTCAAGAAAATCAGAATGATGGAGCTTTGAATAGACGATTACAGCTACTTAACTACTTTACTTAAAAGTATTGTTTAAAAATTCATATACAATTTGCTCTAGAGCATAGGATCTATCAAAATAGGTTGGACATGGATCATAGATTTGTGCCTAAATTAGTTGAATTAAAATTGGAAAAAAATTCACACAATGACTTTTTAATAAATGCAAGAAATTTTTATAAAATATTAGACCATAAAAATATATGTTTATATCTGTTTTTATATAGTATGTGTATTTTGTTTTTTTATAGAACACGCTTAAAAAAAAATTAGGAGATTTGTTAGCTTTTGTTGTTAGGAGCAATTCTTATTAAGAGTATTTTAAAAAGGTAAAAAATGCTTAATAGCATAAAATTAAGATATGATCGTATTAATATTAAACTAGATTACAAAATAAATTTAAAATATGAAAGATATTGTTTTGTTTAAATTTTAAAATCAACCACTAGCCAATGCAATACCTTATATATAGTTATATATAGTTGTGATGCTTGTATCTATTTCACATCGCAACAGCATTGGTCTTAATGTTTGTGTGAAGTTTTACAGAACTTATTACTGTAAGGTAATGGTGATAAAAAAAATGAAATAACAAGAACAATTTCAGGTTGAAGTTATAATTTTATTGTTACTAAAAAATGTAATTGGTCATGGCTTTACAGTTAAATACCTTCAAGGTGAATGTTTAAATATAGTTATACAACATTTTTCGAAATTTAACATAAAATTATGATGTAGCTCTTCTCTTAATGCTCAAGAATTTCCTCCTAAAACAAAAAAAATTTGTTAATGATAAAGTTATACTAAATACAAGCTACAAGTTATACTAAATACAAAAAATTTGTTAATGATAAAGTCATACTAAATATTATTACAAATTAATTTTAAAATACCGTTTCTGTATTTACAAAATGTTGCTGGTTTGAAGGTTGCAATTTCTCATTCATTAGCTTTGTTGCTGTTGTGTAATATATTGTTAAAGCCTTTTCTTTTCGAATTTGCTGTTGTCTGAGAGCAGCGTCCAATTTCAGAAGTTTTACTCTTAATTCTTGTTCTTTTTTTAATCTTTCTTTTTCTAACCGTAAAACACTTACTTTCAATTTTTTAAAACTTCCATCTACCAGGAGACTTTCTCTAGCTTGTTTTCTTTTTAATTTTTTTAATGCCCCCCTTGATGGTTTATTTTGAATTGAATCTAAAATTTAATTCTAGGTGTCAAAACAAGATCAGTTAACTAAAATAATAAGAAAGGTGGTTTAGATTCCTTTAAAAATAAGAAGTTTTTAATGGTTTTGGAAATACTAGTTGTGTAAAAATTAAGCACAAATTGATGTTGTCTGTTATATAATTATAAGTCTAAAACCTACAATTAACTAAATTAAACAACTGAGATTTTAAAAAAATTAATTTATAAATTGCATTACCTTGAAGTATCTGACAACTGTCACTAACAAGAGTGGTATTGTCTAAATTAGGGGAGGACATACAATCAAATCTTGCATCTAATATAAACAATCAATTAACTCTATAAACTATAGAAATAGAAATATATATATATATATATATATATATATATATATATATATATATATATATATATATATATATATATATATATATATATATATATATATATATATATATATATATATGTATTTTAACACAACTAATCTTAACCAACAAAGAAAAATATACCAGACATAGACGAAATAAAAGAAGCTGTATCAGAAGATTGTTTCAAAGTAAAGTTTACTTCTTTACTTGATGAAGAAAGGGTGGCAGTGGGAGTGGAAAGTTGGTTGGGAGTGGATGACAATGCATCATCTGTTGTACAAAAAGAGATATTAAAATCAGGAACATCGATTCCAGATACATTTATTGACTTCCTGTCAATAATGTCTAAAACAACATTATCTAATTCTGTTAGTTGTCTCCCTGCAGCACCTTAAAAAAAAAAAAATTACATATATATATTTGTATATAATATATATATATACAAAAATATTTAATTATATATATATATATATATATATATATATATATATATATATATATATATATATATATATATATATATATACATATACACACACACAGACATATATAAATATATATATATATAACAAAACTATACCTGTTTTTAGACTCTTAGCAAAATTTTGCATTGTAGCTCTTCGCAAATAATCCCACTCTCTACTACGTAGATGGTTGATATCTTCAATTTTTGCCCCTAAACTATTTAAATGTGACATTATGTCTTCCCAAATTCTATTTCTATGCCTCATAGTAATAGATGGACCTAAAAGTAGATGAAATAAATAATCAATATATAGTATAATATAGTCTTATATAGCAAAATACTAAATATTCTATAATAATATATTATTTTATAATAGGAATCATACCTAAAAAAGCTTACCTATATATATATATATATATATATATATATATATATATATATATATATATATATATATATATATATATATATATATATATATAAAATATAATGCAATTATACATATTTTTATTTAAATAGTTTGCTAATTAAAACATACCAAGCTTCCCAAGAAGAACCTCTTTGTTTTCTCTAATCTTTATTGCTAGTATCATTTTAAGTTCTTTAGACAGCATTTTATTTTGTTGTGTATTTGTGTATTATTTTGTTGTGTATTTGTGTATTATATGGCATATTTGTTGACTATTTATACTTTTTTTTAGTCAAACATTATGAAAAATTTGTTTAACCAAAATTACTATCGAAAACCTAACAAGGAAAAACAACAAGGAACTGAATAATCGATTAAATGCAGATTTTAAGTAATTAGTTTATTATGGAGTTACCAAAATCCTTTTCAGTTTTATCTATAAAATATCTACATAAAAACACAAACAAAGAATGTTCAATGATTTTGAAGCGCTAACGTTGTTCCAGCAATGGCCGCCAAAAATCACGAAGAAAATATCTAAAATTGAGATCAAAAATCTATCTGAAGTTTTTTTTCGAAAAAACGCATTTTTTATCTGAAAAGGCGATTCCCTTGTTCGTTTATAGCATTGGATTTAAAAACGAAGTTTTTATCTTAAAAACGGAATTTTTTGAATGTTTATAGCAATGGACTTTTTTTTTCTTCGCTTTTTACGGTAAAAACTTCGTGTTTTACGGAAAAAACTTCGTTTTTTATGTTTATAGCATTGGCCCCTGGTGGCCTAGGTACAATTAGAAATGAACTCATTTTACGGAATTTCATATTTTAGGTAATTACATTGATATCAATATTAATTGGAAATAAATCAGAAGTAATTGGTATGATGTAATTGGTATGATGTAATCATATCAAAAATCTGGCCCAAGGTACATTAACCCTATATTGCATATTGTGTCTTTAAGTTAACAAACCATATATATATCTATTGCATACTGTAAATCGAGAGCAACAATTGTTGATTTGCTATAGTTATTTCAAAAGATGTTTTTTAGGGTTTTGTAAAGTGATAAGTCAGCTATTTTTAATGTTTTCATCAAGTATGCCAGTGTTTTGATTGAGGTAGAGGAAGAAGTTGCGAATTTTTTATATCCCTTTTAAAATTTGAATTTTTACAACCAAAAAAGAATATAAGCTCAAGTTAAAAATTCTGAATCGTATGGTTTGATATCTACATCATTACATTAAGTTGTTTTGAAATAATTGGTTGAATTATAAGTCAGAAATAATTACTTTTGTGTTTGTGTCTTTAAAGCAACAATATGAATTGAATATAACGTGCGTGTAATTGATGCGTAGAATAATGTTAACATGCAAATATGTTTAGAATAAATCATTTCTAAAAATAGAAACTGTGTTATATGATATACAGGTGACTAATGCTTTTAATTGTCGTTTTTATGTTTTAGTATCATTTGGGTACATTGTTTTATAAATTCTTGTTTTATAAATTCTACGAATCAATTACACGCACGTTATATATATATATATATATATATATATATATATATATATATATATATATATATATATATATATATATATATATATATATATATATATATATATATATATATATATATATATATATATGTATATATATATGCATATAAATACACAAGCTATATACACATGGCACAAGCTATTCTTTGACAATTGGTACACTGGATTGGAACTGGTGAAAACACTTTACAATCAAGGCATAGCATGCACAGGAACAGTGCGTACAAACAGACTCCCAAATGTCAACCTGCCCACTGATGGTGAATTAAAAAAAGAAGGCAGAGGTTCAACTGCCATCAGGGTTACTACAGTTGATAATGTTGAACTTCGTGTTATCAAATGGTTCGATAACAGGGGTGTTGCATTGCTAACAACCTATGAGGGGGTGAATCCAATAACCATTGTTAATTGCTGGGATAGAAAATCCAAGAGATTTGTTCAAGTCAAACGACCATCTATTGTTACTACGTACAACAAATATATGGGTGGAGTAGATCTCCTTGATGGCATGCTGAGTCTTTACAAAATCCATATTCGATCCAAAAAGTGGTATCACAAACTCATTTGGCATTTTCTTGACTTGATTGTAGTGCAAGCATGGATACTCTATTGTAGAGACATGAAAAGGGTACAAGCTTTAAAGAAAAATATTCTTCAACTACGCATATTTAAACTAAAAATTGCAAATTGCTTAGTCCAGTCTAATAAGGTTTTAAATAGGCGAGGACGACCATCCATTTCTGTTGACCATCTTCATAGAGCAAAAAAGAGAAGAGGTCCTGCTGCAAACATACCTGAGCCATCCACTAGAAAAGATAATATTGGTCATTTTCCTTCTTTCATAGATAAAAAGGGTCGTTGTAAATACCCAGGCTGCACTGGAATAACAAAGGTTTTTTGTGAGAAGTGTAAAGTTCATTTATGCTTTACATCTAATTCCAATTGTTTTCGAAAGTTTCACGAGTAATCTGTGAAAACTAACTTCAGTTTAAATTGTTTTTGCTTATATTTTGATTAAACTTGATTGTTGAATATAATAAAGAAGCAAAAAAAAAAAAGAGTTTTTGTTATTTTAACTTTTGCTATACTAGAGTTATACCAGATTCGATCCAGGTTGAGCAAGTTAAATTTTTAAACACAATTATTATGTAATTTATTGTATTTTTGAATTCTTGAATAAGTTTGTGGCTAGTTAATGATAATAACTTCTTTTGATACATTATTCTTTGACAGTGTAATTGTTTTAAATTATTATCATCACTGCATATTGTTGCCTTAAAGCAACAAAGCCCAAAAAACCTAATTCATGAGGTACAAACTTTTTTTTGATAACTCTTAGTTTTCTTGGACCTAAATGAACGTTTTTATAGGTTTTTTAATTTTTTAAATCATATCTCGGATAAATCATGCAATATAGGGTTAATCTCCCATAAATAGGTTTTTAACTTAGAAATTTCTTAAAACCCAACCACAACTATTTTTAGTTGTCATATTCATTAACATATGTTCATTAACATGTTCATTAAGATATGGCCATAATGCCTTTTAGAGGAAAATTTTAATGAATGTAAAATACGAAAAATGTAATACATTAAATAGTAGTAAGGTACAGTAAAAAAAGTCAGATCAACATCAAACAAGGTACTGATATCTAGATGATCCATGACCAAAATAAAAATATTTTCATTTAAATGGAAAAAATCCAGTACATTTAAAACTATTAACAATAATATTTGGTACAAAAACACGAGGATAAGCTTAATCATCAAGGCAAGATATATCATAAATTATAACCAGTTTTCCAGCATTTCCTGGAGATATTATCCAATTATTCATGGCATTGTTATAAAAAAATTTCAAATGAGCCAAAAACAGCATTTTTTAGGTTGTGTGAGGATGAAACATCATTAAAATTGTGCCTGATTTTTTAGTTAACTCAATAATAGAAATGTTAATACAACTTTAATGGTTATTTTTAATAAAAAACTGGTTCTACCAAAGGTTAAACATTACTGATAAAATGATCAAAAAATTGCAGAAAAGTGACTTCATTTGACCATCTCAATGATATATATTAACTAGATATTTAACTCGCGCTTCACTGAGGAAGCGCGAGTTAAATATCTAGTTAATATATATCATTGAGATGGTCAAACTTACTTGAGTTTAGGAAATAAAATTGATATATATTAACTAGATATATATATTAACTAGATGATATATATTGACTAGATGATATATATTAACTAGATATCTAACTCGCGCTTCCTCAGTGAAGCACAAGTTAGATATCTAGTTAATATATATCATTGAGATGGTCAAACTTACTTGAGTTTAACTACTTGAGTTTAGGAAATAAAAACTTATAGATAAACATAAGGTAGTAAAATATTTTCTTTCTAAAACAAAATACAGTTAAAGATTGTCTTTTAAATTGCATTAAAATTAGGTTTAATGGCCCTGCCATCAGTCTGATCCACCATGTGCTTTACATAACCTTGGATATATCAGCCTTTGTCAACTTCCAAAAGTTTTCCAAAGCATTTTCTAAAAATTAACAATGGAGAAGCTGGATGAAAGAATGAAATTTAGCAAAACCCTATTGTGAGATTTAACACAATTATCTAAAGTGATCAATTATTGTTAAAAAAAGACTAATTAGTACTTAATATTATCATTTCTTACCTTTGCGATGAAAAAATCTGCTTAACACTATGATCTCATTCCCATATATTGCATTTTGAAGAGTGCTTGATATTTATTTTTCATTGTCCTATGAGAGACAAGGATTAAAAAATTGTCAATAATAATCCAGCACTTTGTATTTTATACACATTATAATGTAGTTATCATTTAATGAAAAAAAAATTTAATGGAATTCAAGGAAGAAATTTAAAAAATTTCTTTCTTATATTTGTATAGGTTTTATTTAGACCACCACCAATTAAAACCTCAAGGTTGACTGAAGACAAATAATAGATGAAAATCATTTGGATTTAGCAACTTTTCCTCATACTTTCAAAACTTTTTTTTTTATGTATGTATGTATGTATGTATGTATGTATGTATGTATGTATGTATGTATGTATGTATGTATGTATGTATGTATGTATGTATGTATGTATGTATGTATGTATGTATGTATGTATGTATGTATGTATGTATGCATGTATGTACTTCCAACATATACCAAGTATATTACACAGAAAATGAATCATAAAAATTAGAAAAGATTAAGTGAAACATTAAATTCAGTTTCAAGTAAAAACTAAAAACAAAAAGATAAACATAGCAACAAGACAACTTCATGTAAAACTTTCAAACTAGAAAATGATTTTTGTTTTGCTTGAAACAGCTGCAAAATATTTAAAAATCTAAAGTTTCATGTCAAATAAAATGTAAATTTGATCACATGGTTTCACCCGACAAAAAAAATCTTAGTTTACTCTCACCGACTTAATTGCTCTAAGTGCCGTTACGATGATTGCTTCTTTTAGTCGTGTAAGGGACTACGCCGGAAGGTTATAAAAAACGTCGGATTTTCTAATCGTACCACAAATCGCTAATTGTACAAGTGGATAATAACAATTATCGAAGTGTACTAGACTGAACATTACTGGAAAAGGTGTGCATAGAGATCATTTTGTTTATTTTTAAAGATATTCTTCTTTTTCAGAAAAGACCAAATCCGTCACAACCCATAACTTCGTAAAAAATTAATATTTTAACTTTTAACAGCTTTTGCCTGGTAACGTTCATTTTAGTGAATTATTTGCTAAAAAAACTTATGCTCATAAGAAATGTTTAGTGGTGTAACCGAACACTCATAAAAACGAGACATGCCTTAAATCACCCGAGGAAGAGGCTGCCAATGGTGCTTTCAGAAACCATCTTGCATGAAAAAACCCAGTAAACTCAGCAACTTGATGAACTGTTGCTATTTCTTCTGCGCTAATTATATCAAATTGTTGTAAATCAAATGTAAGCAGTTCTATTGTCATGAAGTAGATATCTTTTCATAAAAGTCTTGCATGATGAAAAGCTATTGGTTTACAAAATTTAAAATTTGCTAATTTATCACTGCCTAGCCAAACCAGAACAAGCTCTGCCAAATGCTTGTAGTCACCACGTGGAAAATTGTCTGTGAACAAGGAACATTCAGAAAATTACGTCCTCCAGGGTTATTGCAACCAATATCAAAACTCCCATGGAGAAATTTGCAAGAAACTATATCACTGAGTTTATATTGTAATTTTTCTTTTCTCGCTTTAATTAGTTTGCCATGTAAATATTGTAGAACTTGCTCTCCAGTAGGCAATTGAGATGATGGTAGTATCTCAATGGTATCATTGATCAAAAAAACTTTATGTTTCGATCTTGTATCTTTTCCCATTTTATTTTGAATATTACATTACATTTTTGTTTCTAGTGTTAATGTAGATATATTATTTTTTCCGCTAAAATAAAAAATAAGACAGGAAAAGAATAAAAATTAAAATTATTTTTGATTTTTTTTTATGCGAAAAAATAAATTTTTCTACTTTAGTAATAAATATTTGCGATCTTAATAAAATAAATAGACCGGCAAGTTGAAGGTATTGTAAAAACCGGTCAAACTTTTAAGAAACCGGGTCAAAACGCAGGGTCCAAAACGCTTGAGCGCAGTCTAAAATTTATTCAATAACAATAAGTTTGGGCCTAAAAATACAAATTCGGATAAAAAATAGTGCCTCAAAGATATCCATTTTTAAAGTTATTTAACCGGTTATAATATAATTTTTTGAGGTAAAAATTAGATCTTTGAGCCCATTGAGCAGGATCTAAAAATTGTGTAAATGAGTTAAATTTTATTTTTTATTTATCACAGAGTACACCCACTGCACACAGAAAACAGTACCTTTTGATTTTCGAAAATAAGGAGCGTTTGACCCACCCTAATGTACACATCTGTGTATGTATAATTTCAACATCTATCATATCTGTGTAACATTTATATCAGTTATATATCAGCTTAACATTTCCAAACGTAACAAGAAAAATGGCTGCTTGTTCGTTAATACAACGCATGCGCACATAGTTCATATTGTCAACTTACATAACGAACAACTTATCTAACGCGTATAGCCCTTAAACAATGATAGATTATATATACTAGATGTCTAACTTAAATCCGAAAAGTGAAGCCGTGGAAGCCATTTCTAATTCGGGCAAAAAGCTTATCTACCTATATGACATTTTAAAAGTTAACATTAATATAGTGAATTCATGAGCTGCGTATTCTAAAAGATACATGAAAGAAAGTGACATTTTTTCACAGATTTCCAGTTCTTAACTAAGAACTTTGCAAAAAGTGGACAATCGCATTAAAACGTGAGAAGTTTACTACATTAAAGCACTCGGTTCTTTTCAGCAATTATTTTTTACTTATTTAAGTCATTACTAAAACGAGTTTTCGAAGTATCTTTAATTTATTGAGAAATTTATTTGCTCTCAACATTCATTTTTACTTTTATTTCGCACGTCAGATATAGCTCTTGCCCTTATTTAAAAAAAAATGGTGGATTAAATTTGTAAACAAAAAAAGCGGCTTCATTTTCCGTCCAATAAAATCCCGCAAGTTAGACATCTAGTATATATATAATATATCATTGCCCTTAACCCTTTAACTACCGCTAAATAAATTGTGCCGACTATTTCCGGCGCTTGAAAATAAAAATAATACCATGCCGGAATATTCCGGCAGCGTTACATTGACTTTCTTATGATATTGGATTTATATTGCGGCTTTATTTTAATACGTTTTCAAAAATGTCGTTCAATAAAAAAGTTTACTCTTTGCAAGAGGTAATAAATATCTATTAACTGTAAAAATTGTGTTCTGTTTTTAAATTGTAAAAAATTTAAGAAATAAAATATTTTAAGTTAGTTGTTATTATTTAGATGAACTAGTTAAGTCCATATAACTATGTAACTTTATGATATTATTTTAATAAAAAAAATACTAAATGTTTTTTCTTATTTTATTATATTTGCGACATCAACCTTTTTTTACATAAAAATAATAGTCATGTTATTTTGCTAAAAAAAAGAAAATTTTAAATACAGTATATTTTTTAACTACGTAAACTGAACTGCCTATTTTAAAAAAGTTTTCGCATTAAAATTTCAGTTATTAATAATCGTTATTAAAATATTAAAAGTTATAAATAAGAATTAGGGTTTACAACAATGCACCTTTCGTAAACAAAACATTTTACAGAATTTCTACAAAACTACACTAATTTTACGGAAGATTTAACCGGTAAACTTAATGGTATAAATAATTTTTTATTTTCGGCTGCTTTTGGTAGTTAAAGGGTTAAATAAGTAACCGTAAAATGACGCATGCGTAGATAGCTCTCTTGTCTACTTATTTAACGAGCTACTTAGGACCGTTTATATGGACAAGGGCTAGTTCGTTTGCCGAACCAGCCCGCTTTCCATATAAACAGGGCCTTAAAATTGCGTTTATATGAATTTTTGCCAAAAAAATAAAAAATGATATCGAGGTCAGCCTGGCTTTTCCTAGCAAGGCTGGCCTCTTTATCGGTAAAATAATAACTTTAAAGATGGCGGCTAGCGACAAAAAAACACATTGCATTTTAACAATATGTTTAACTGGTATTATAACACAACTAATGCTTCTTAAAAGCCTAATTGTGTTATATAAGCTTTACAAATTTAAGTTTGATAAATTTTTAAATATTATTCTTTTACGAAAACGATCACAATCACTTCAAAAGATGAAACAAGCAAGAGAGAGGTGGCTTAAAAGAAAAAATCGTTGTTGCTGGTTTAAAACTGGCAGAACTGATTTGTGGTGGCATAATATAATAACTGGTGCAGCTCCCGTTGATGTACGAAAAACAAATTTCAGCCTTTCACGGTTTCTTTTCATGAATTTGGTTTCAGAGTTAAGCCCTTATTTATCTCCTGACCCTTTTCCGCCTAACTCTAGAGCTCTATCAGCAAATAAAAAAAAGTAGCTATGACTTTATATTACTTAAAAGATACTGGATCTTTGGTAATTTATAAAATAAAAACAACTAAATTTTTAAGTACACGGAAGTTGTCAGTTTTATTGTTAAACTTATTATTTTACGTGGAAGCTTTCAAATTTAAAAAATGTAAGAGTTTATACGCATGCGTACAAATTTATATAAGAAATTAACCAGCCCGTTTGCCGAGATCTCGACAAAAAACAGTGAGATCTCGCTATCCGGGCTAGCTCGTTTGTTCATATAAACGCAAAATAAAATTAAGTTAAAATATTGATGACGTCGTATCTCGGTAAACGGGCTGGCTCTGGTCTGCTTTAATGTAAGCCCATAATGCATATTTGCAGCATTTGCAAATTATTTTACCAAAACTAATTCTTCTTTTGTTGAGAATACTTTTTTGGTTTTCTATGTGAATATGAATACTCGGTCTCCTAGATTTCTTAAATTGGTCTCCCAGTCTCTCAGCCTTAAACTGTTTAACTGGTATATTAAAAGGCCGGGTGATTAAAAATGAGCAAATGCTTTTACTCAGTATTTACGTGAATAAAAACTTCAACAACTTTTCTTTAGTTTAGGTCAAAGTTACTACAACTTTAAAACCTAATACGAATTTTAGATTTAAATTAGGTTATAAAATTTTTCTTTATATTAAATGTTTAGTATGAATATAAATACATTTGGAGTTGGGCATAATTTTGTAACTCCCAGAGAATTTTTTACCTTTTCCTAGGATTTTTTTCGAAAATTTCCATTTTCGTGTGTTTTTTACATGTTTTCTAAAAAAATTTGCCGTAGGAATCTTCATAAAAACAAATTAATAAAATTTTACGCATACAGAAAGACAACATAAATGTGATGTTTAACACAGTACCTTATTTTTTTTAATTTAGTTTTTTACTTTTAATAAACAGTATTTGAAATAGTTGGTATTTTCTGACTCTAATCAAAGCTAGATATTGTAAGAATAAGGTCTTTAGTCAACTGATGTAATCAATAGTAAAATTGAATTAAAAAGGTATGAAGCAATTTTTTAACAAATATTTTAGTGTATACTATGTGTGTATATGTGTATATTAGGGGTCAGTATAATGTTGAAAAAAGAATTAATTGTTACCACTCAAGTTAATACCAATATTAAGATCATTGGTATTGACTTCTGAGTAAACAAGCAAAAAAAGAGATAGGATAAGAAGTAATTAACAATTATATAATTTAAAAAAGCTGAAATACATAGAGCAAGTATAGCACAATGTTTTCCTTATTTTGCAGAGTTAATTTCTCTACTTTATGATATGTAATCAAGATTGAATATATCTGACTAAAACTGTGAAGATGGCAATATCATACAGACTGTTTTAGTTAATCTGTGTGTCATCAATTAGTTTAAAGAAGTTATTTGCTCTTAAAAGGTTATTTTAACTTTTTATATGTGGTGTTCTAAATTTATACAAGCACCATTTTTCAATAATTTTGCATCTTTGTAACAGCTCTTATATTTGGTGCAACTTTACAAGCAATATTTAGAAAAAAATTCATTAAAATAAAAAAAAAGTCAAAAAATTTCCATCAGAAATTTTGCAGTGAATGATGACAGGGTCAGCCATAAAACACTGCTACCCATCAAAGAACAATGGGTTTTACCTGAAAGTTTAATGCTTTATAAGGATTCTCCAGTAAAGGTACTTTCTGGATTCCAATTATCTAACTGTGTACACTCAGCCTATTAAAAGCATGCATGAAAATAAAAAAGGTGCACTATTAACATGGAATTATTGGGCCTATAGATATATTTTTTACAGTTTTACACAAACATTAATTTAAATTATTTAAAAATTAATTTAAATTATTCAAAAAGTAAATTAAATTATTCAAAAAATTATTTAACTATTTTGTTAATTTAATCAAGCAAAAAATTTTGTTTAACAACTTTTCTTAACTAAATATTTAAAAAAAAAAGTATATAGATGTTAATTCCTTTTTTTTAGAGCTATGATACTAAAATATTTTTATATATAAATACGTATATTTGTATATATCTATATATGTGTATACACATTATTAAAGTTGATCTACAATTTACATCGCTTGTTGACTGGACATGGATGAAAATCAGCGGCATATCCTGATATCAAATAAACAAAATATTTCTCAAGATTTACTAGTATGTAAAAATTCAATTTGCTAGCAATTAGTGTTTAACACAATATAAATATTCTCATATTTCTTAAACTAGCATAGTTCCAATTTTTTTACATATAGCTCAACTCTTTTAACAATTGAAACTTGATTTAAGGTTGGAGATGTGCTCTCATATTTACAAAGCAAGTTTGCTATAAATGTTGATGATGTTGACATTATCCAACTGCAACAGACATCAAGGCAAAAAGCAGATAAGCTGATTTCTATTTTATTATCAAAGCAAAACAACTATTTTGCTGCATTCTACAGCTCTTTAAAGTATGCTGAGTATCATCATTTAGCAGATTTGCTTCAAAATGGACTTTCACCAGTTCTTGAATATAATGATAGTGAAGAGGAGTTGGCTAGCTGTAAGTAAAAAAAGGAATTCATATTTTACTGTTTACAAAATTATTTGCATAGCACTTGCTTAGTGCTTATAAATACTCTATAATAGTTTGCATGATTGTATGAATTAATTGAAGGTAAACTCTTATCAAAAGTAAATAAACCACAAAGAATGTATTCCTTGAAGTGTTGATTATACTGACTGATTTCTTGATCATGTTTGCATTTTTTTTTTTTTTTGAAGATGATTTAATTCTTCGAGATGGAGGAGTACCAAGTCTGCCTCAGGCATATGTTAAAAGAAATGATTGCATTCAAAAAGTTCATGATGCTTTATACAAGTTAAAGAATTCAGGGTGGGTTGTACTTCATGGTATGGCAGGTTGTGGAAAAACTGTTCTTGCAATCAGTGCTTTAAACAATGAGCGAATAATACATTCCTGTTTTCCTGGAGGAGTATTTTGGATTAACTTGGGTTCAATTAATGAAACTCGATTGCTGATGAAAATGCAGAATCTTTGTTTGTTGTTAGATTTAGAACATACATATCAGCGTGTGCCACAAAATTTAGAAGAAGCAAGAGATAGGTTAAGAATTTTATTTTCTCATGAGCACCCAAGGTCTCTGCTTGTTATTGATGATTTATGGTCAGCTCCTCATGCTAAATATTTTGATCTACATGTACGAACATTAGTTACAACTCGTTATTCTGCAGTTGCTGATCAGTTGCCAGAGGATATTTACAAAGTTCCAGTGATGGAAAAGTTCCTTTTAGCAGAAAGTCGGCAAATATTATCACAATGGGTGAGTGTTAGTGTTTCAGAACTGCCAAAAGAAGCAGATCTTATAATTGAAGAATGTAAAGGATCACCACTAGCTATTTCAATGATAGGAGCATTATTAAAAATTCATAAAAACAGATGGAGTTATTATCTTACACAACTAAGAGAACAAAAAACCAGCAAAGTTAGAAGTAAAGTAGCTTATGAATATCCATCTTTGTATGATGCAATAGCTGTTAGCTTTAATGATTTAGAAACAGATGTAAAGAATCGTTATGAGAGCATGGTTGTATTTGAAGAGAATTCATCGATTCCTGGAAAAACATTAGAAATCTATTGGGAGTTAGATGTAAGTGATAGTTTTAAGATTTTATTTAGAAAAAATTTCTCTTTGTTTCTTCTTCACATTAAACAGACAATAATACACTAAAAGGCTAAATTGCTAAAGCATTGTAAGATTTATCAAAACTGATTTTATTGATTCTGTAATTTGGGTCTGGGACTCTTAGGTTGGTATACTTGGTTTTGATTTTAAACAAAATTTGAATGAAAACAATTATCATACTTGAGATAAAGTATTTTCTAAAGAAAAAGCTAGTCCCCTTCAGGTATTTTTCAAAATATATTCAAAATATCATTACATATTGTAAAAAATCCAGAACAACTCTAGCCTGAATGTATTTATATACTGCTTTATTATTTTCTGTGTGTGTTAACCAGGTTTTAACATAGTTATCTAGTTAATATACTGCTAAATTAGTTTTATTCAACCTTTGCTCACCAAAATTAATGTTAAAAAAATGCTCTTTAAAATTTAAGCTAAGATGATATTAAGGTGACCCTAAGGGCCTCAGCTTAAAAATTACCAATTTTGGGATTTTTTAAGCTATTTTAATCTTCAATTTTGTTTTGAACTTTTGTGATTGAAAATTGAAATTAGCTAAGACTTGCATGGTATTATAATATACATTAGGATTTTTAAACTATTTAGGCTGTTTAAGCTGCATTAAGAAACTTCAGACAGTTTTAGAAATCTTAAAGATTCTTAGGCAAAAATAACTGTGCAAAAAGAATCTTCCTTGGTCAGTTCTTCTCAAGTTAATAAGGCAGGTAACTTAGCTTTTTAAGTTCAATTTGTAAAAAATTCTTTATACTTAGGTATTTGTGTTATAGAATTGTATCATCATAAGTGCACTTCAAAATTTTTGCATTATGTAAGGAAAGATTACAAATGTATTCTCATTTGAAGCAATTCAAACTGTAGGAGAAAATTACATCCCAATCATCAAATACTTAGTTCTCTTTTACATTTTATTGAATGGTTAAATCCACCAAAGAACGTGCAATCTTAGTTATAAGTGATATTTGACATTTTTTTGGGAAAAAGGGCTAATTCCTAAAAATAAAAAATCATTACATTGAAAAATTTTTTTGTATGATTAATGAAAAGACTTGCAGAAAAGTAAGCAAGTAAATCTCAATGATTCTAATTATTTATTCTACACATCATATGAGAGCGTGTTAAATATTGTAAAGACAAGCAATTTTTACTACTGCAATAAAAGAAAGAATAACCAGGTTTCATGACTCACCTTGGTAGATAGTTGAACGCCAGTGAAGAAAGTAAAAAAAAAAATTCATGGAAAAAGAGAATGAAAAATTAGCATTAATCTCTTAAATAAAAAAGTAACAAGTAGAAAAAAGGAGCCAATTTTTTGTTATCTAAAGTTAAAAGTATTGATTCCAGAAGGCACTCAAGAAGATTTAATACAATTAATAAACAATAATAAATTAATCAAGTTCAAAAGTTTAACTTTACATTTTTCTACACTTCGAAATGAAAAAATAAAAAATAAAGAAACTGATTTTATAAATGTTGATCATAAAAAAATGTGGAGTGTCTTTAGTAAATCAACCTTTATAACTTTTAAAAAAATTAAGTTTTTAAGTGTTGTATCCAGAAATATCCCTCTTGAAGTTGTTCCTGGAAGTATAGAGGTATAAGATTTTAGTAATGGAGCAAGAATAATTGGGAACTACTGCTTTAGACAAAAATAACAATCAATGACTGAAATGCAGTTTATTTTCTAATAAATGCTCCTGAAGTATTTAATAAAGACATAATTACTTATCCCACTTCATCTTCATGCTGCTAAAAAGAATTAAGAAACAGACAACTCTGGATAGCTGGAACATCATCTTTAACCATTTTAACTAATTTTTTATACTTCAACTGATCAATAAAAGGTTGCCTTACTTTCTCCAATATATCAAACACTTTAATTGTAATTGATAGAAGGCTGCACAATAAGTAGAGAAATTAAAGATACTTAAAGGTATTACATTCAAACTGTTTTTTAGGCATTAAAAATGTGATGTCTATGTTAACATTACATCTTTCAATTAGTCTAACAATTAACAGTTTAAATGCAGTATGGTTGTTACACCTGGAACAGACATATTTTTCCTTAAAAATTTTGCAAAAAGACTTTGAGATAAAAATGAAATATCATAGAGGGTTTTTTCTTGGTGACATCTTGCAAATAGATTGCTTGTTCAAATTTAAGGAGCCTTGAGCCATGCCCTGTGAATGACAAAGGCTATTTATTCATTTATAAAATATTTGTTTCAAGATCAATTTAAGGTAATCATAAAAGAAAATTATTCAATGTAAATTTTACTCAATTTACAAGATGGGTTTCTATAGCTGTTGTCTTAATTATGTTCAATAAGAGTTGTTGAATTCCTTTGTAATCTTAACTGTATAAGGAAGTAGTTCCATAAATAGACTACAACGAAAGGCTAAAGTAATTAGCAGCAGAATAAAATAAAAACAGTTGTTGAAAAGGTAGGTCTTGTTATTCAAAAATTACTTTTTAACAAAATTAACATAACAAAACAAAAATATACAGATTGTCAGTGGCTACAGAGAAAAGGCTTTTAAAGGTCACCTTAATAGTACTTTGAGCTGAAATTTTAGATTGAGCCCTTTTTTATAATATGAAAAAATAATATCTAAATAATGGTATATTATTGAAAGATAATTGCTACCCTCATGAGATTTGGTTAGTTTCTACTCTGTATGTAGTTGCTCAGATTCTTAATTTATTGTTTACTCACCAGCTTCACTTAACTTAAGGAGAATAAAGTATATCTATGAATAAGTAAATTAAAATCTTTAAACTTGTTTTCATCCTTAATACAAAAAAGTATATAATAATACAAATAAAATAAAAGTAACAAGTAAAATACTTATAATCATTTAAATATCTATAATTAGTTTATTACTTTTTTGAATGTCAGCTGCTTCACCAATTTTTTTACTTGGATCTTTTAGCTTACTTTTGCTTTGCCATTTAATCTGTTTTAAAGATAGAAGCAGTATTGTTAGCTGGTGATAATATATTTTGATGATGATATTTCCCACTTTAGTAAAACACTTCTTTCTTGTTGTTTCTTTTTTCATAAACTTTTATCTTTTCTTTCTTTGATTTTGAATCAAGATTTACTGTTAGGTTTATTCAAAGTAATTGATTGCCTTCATTTAAATATCCATTTGATAAACTCAATTATTGTTGTGCTATAGTGTAAATTTGATGTTGCTCTCAAATAAACCCATTTGCCTCACTTTATCTATATTGAAAAAGAATCATGGTAGTCATGTACTGACCTGAAAGTAACGGTTGCTTGAATTATTTTTCTTCTGTAAACAAAGAAAGATAGCTATGATCATTACAAAAATACAGATTGTCTTCGCTGTTTTTTAAGGTTTTTCTCAATTCCTAATCTCTAAATCTGTCTTTAGATCATAGGCAACTGTACTGAATTTTTAAGTGGCATGACTTTGTAATTATAAATAGCTATGTTTAAATTTTGAAACTAAGAAGAAAAAAAAGATTTTAGTAATAAAATATCTTTTATACTTTTTATTTTTGTGAAAAATTTACAATTTATCAAACATTAAAATGTGTTTGCCGTTAATTAAGGCATTAAAGACAAATCTTTCATCACATTTTACTTAAGAACAAAGTATTAAATGGCTGTATGAAAATAGTTTATCATTCATTTACATCAATATTATCTGCCTTTTTTTTTTAGGAAGTTGAAACAGAAGATATTTTGCATGAGTTGATTGAGCACTCTTTGGCAAATAAAGTAATTTTAAATGGGGATAGCTTTTACACTTTGCATGGTTTACACTCTGGATTCTTGAAAGAAAAAGCTCTTCTTGCAAAAAATCTGCAGTCATATCATGCAACTATAGTTGATAGGTATTTTTGAGAACAAACAGTTTTAACAAAACTGGTTAGAATAAATGAAAAAACTAATTACAAATAAAACACGGATATCTGTTTAATACTTAAAATCAAAAAATGTAAGTTAAAAAAAAAAGAGTTTGAAACTTGATTTTGATATATTAACTCAAAAAGTGATTGTCTTATTTTTAAACTTCTTTAACCCATTAATGCCTATAAAGGAAACAAGCAAGGAAAAAACTGTCAAACGATACAAAAACATGAAGTTCAGATTACATTAGTTAGATATGTTTAAAAAAAATTTTTTTTTTAAATTAAATTTAAATATGCAAAGGCGTCCTTGAATGGGGATGTTAGGCAAGTGTTTGTTTTTTTAAGTGTTAGCAAATGGGTACAGCCAGCGTTAATGGGTTAAAACAAAACATTATTATTATAAAATTTGAGCTGTATAAGAGACATGTTGTCTAACTTTCAAATGAAATAAGTATATATTATTTATAAGGTTTGAATTGAGCTGTGTAAGATGTGCATTCAAATGCAACAAAAGATATTTTTTTGTAGTTAGGAACTTTACTAAACTTTAGTTTTATCATGAAACCTAATGTTTTCATGAAAATTGTGACAGTTAATAATTTTTACATTTATGAAAAGAAAAATATTATGTAAGTAAATATTTTTGTAACTACATTAATACAATAAATACTATACTTGTATGAGGCATTGGTTATTCATTTTTATATTTTGTTTAAATGAAAATTTTTCTTTTAGGTATGAAGCTTTTTTTAAAAATGACTTTTCCATGATAAAAGAAGACAAATACATCTGCTGGTATTTTATTTTTCATTTAATACATGCAGGCTACCACAAAAAAGCTGTCACATTGCTGCAAGACTTTTCTTGGCTTGCATTTAATATCTTAAAAGTTGGGCCTGCACATTTGATACAAGATTATTACTTTGTGTTAAAAGAAACTCAGTCTCTTCAAGATAAAGAAGTACACATTAAACTTTTTGCATTACATAGGTGCCTGTAATAATGTAAATGGAGGTTTTTACTTATGCATTAATTTTTTTTAGCATCTTGAAAATCTCACTGGCATGATGAGGTTTTTTAGTATTCAATCTGATGTTCTTTCAACTTTTCAACCGGAAATTGATTTACTACAACTAGCTTTGTCCAGACCAACATCCCAGTTTGTTTACGATTTGGCAAAATTAGCAGCTCAGAAAGTGCTCAACAAAGATGGGGACAAGATATATTATGATTGGATGTATGTTTTGCTTTTAGATTTTTATTTGATGTTCTTTGTTGTTTGCAATTTTTATTTGACATTTCATTTGGTACATGACAGTACCAACTTCTTTAGAAAATTTCAATTAACCATCTAACTACTAAAATCTGAGCTTTTAATTTGCTTTTCTTTGATATCATGAGTTTCTGCTGTTAAATATTCCAGAAATTGTGATTAGGGTAAAAAATTAGTTATTAAAATTATCATGACTATTTAAAACTAGTAAGATGCAGGTTTTGAGGACAAATATTTGTTACTGTTAAATTCTTTATCATAAAGATACGTTTAAAGATTTTAGAAAAATGTCTTTTAGAAATCATCCTCAAGATATAGCTGATGATGTTTTACTAACATCCAGACTACACAACAATATTGTAAATTATTGCAGTCTGGCCTACAACAGTTCATTAGCTGTATCATGCAGCATCGATGGAATGGTTAAGGTAATTAAATGTTTTGAAACAATCTAATTAGAGTTTAATAAAAAGAAAAGATTTTTATAAAACATAAATTAAAAAAAAAAAAGAATACAAGAGAATCATCAAAAGATGTTTCCTGGTGATTTTTTTATTATTATTTATTATTGTTAGTTTGTTATAGAAGTGATTTAAAAATTAGTTTTTAAACGTGAATAATTTCTTTTGTTGATTGATTATAAGTTGTTATTTTCTTTAATAGACAATTTCTGTTAATTTGAAAAAAAATCCCTAAAAGCTGAGGTTGTTATGCTATAACAAACAATTCGTTGCCATTCTTGCAAAAAATTAAGTCTGGCGAGCAATTTTTTTTTTTGCTGAAAATTTTGTGGTAGGTCTGGGACTTTGTGACTGGAACAGAGAAGTTTTCCTTAAGTGGTCATGAAGGAGAGGTTAAGTGGTGTGAGTTTTCACCTGATGATGAAAACATTGTTTCATGTTCAACTGATAAAGCAATTAAAGTAAATCTTTTTTTGATTTTGTGTTATGATATTTATGTTATAGTCATGATTTATAGGAATCTTTTTATTGTAAGGACCAATAATATACTAAAGAGATTTCTGCTTTTAGTTTCTTATTATATTTAAAATAGTTTTTAAAGGATCTTTAAGAATTTAATGTGATAGACGGCGTAGTGCAAATCTGAACTGGTTTAATTACTGAAATACTTAATGACTGAGAAGTTTTAATTTTTTGATTTAGATATGGAGTATGAAAAGTGGTGGAGAAGAAATAAGTTTGTATGGTCACACTGATGAGGTTTTATGTTGTAGATATTCAAGGGATAAAAACTGGATAGCAAGCACATCTATGGATAAAAGTGTTAAAGTACTTAAAAAGTCTTAATTTTTTTTATTACAAGTTAGCCTTTTTTTTTTTATTGTTGCAATTTTTTTTTTTTTTTTATATTTTTTAAAGATCTGGGAAGGTTCGTCAGGAAGGCTTTATGCTTCATTTGAAGAGCACACAGATGTTGTCAACAGCTGCAGTTTTTCACATAATAGTGCCATGATTGCATCTTGTTCTAATGATTGCACAACACGGGTAAAATAAAAAAAAAATTTTCTTAATAAATTTTTTGTTAAAAAATTGATGCTTCACATGTATATCTTTATTTCATCAAAGCAAATTATTTATGTTAATAAGATTTTAAGTCAGATCAGTATGTTGCCGATTAAGCATTGCATATTTTTTTAAAATTGCCATTTAAAATACTTTTACAATTATATAGTATTAGATAATTTGAATCATCTTTTGTAGTCTTAATGCATCCACACATTCAGCTGTTGCATCTAAATCTGCATTATCAATTGTTTTTCTTTTTTTCTTTTTTTTTTTTTTTTGCATATTTGTGATTTTTTTTTTTTTTTTTTAAAGAAGGGAAAAAATATTAGTCAATGATTACTGTCTCTAATTTGTTTCTCATAATTTATCTAATTTAATAGTTTATCTTTATTCAAATAATGTTGTCTCATTGAACCTAAGCAGATTTAGCTTTTATAAGTTTTTTTTGTAATCAAGCTGATGTCTATATGATAGGTATGGAATATAAAACAAAAAAGATTGGTTTTGGTTTGTTCTGGTAGTGATTTTTTTACATCGTGTATCTTTTCACTGGATGATCAATCTATTTTTACATCAAGTCAGCATTTTGTTCAAGTAATTGTTTAGTTTTACTATTTTTTTATCAATTTTTTTGTTCTGTGCTTTCATACTTATCCTAACAATGTCAGTGTAAAATTATTTGTTTATTAAAAAAAAATTTCTTTTAATCCATCAAGGTGTACTCCTGTGGAGATGGAGGCCTTTTAAAGATAATTGAAACACCAAGTGACATTCTATCTATGGCTTTTTCTTTTGATGGAAAGTATTTGGGTTTATCTCACCATAATATGTGTGCCTCGGTAATTTTATATATTTTTTTTAGATAGAAAAGTACAATGCTAAAATTATCTTTTAGCTTACAAAGTACTGTCTCATAAAAAGTTTGCTTTCAGTGTTTCAAAGTTGTGGATGTATTACAGTGTGAGGACTGTTTGTAAATAGACGATAGCTAAACAATTCTTTTAAGGCAATTTTCAACAAACAATTTTATCCAATAATTTTCTTTTAATGTAAAATTTATTTAATAATCTTTAGCTGCCATATTTCAAGTTATTTATTTGAACAGTTACATCTTCATAGTGGTCCATAGCTTTCACTCTTCCAAATTTTATATTATTCTTTTAGTTTTCATTGTGACTTGTAAGAGAGATTATTTTTATTGTTTATATTGTTTTTCATAATAGTTGATGGATGTATCAAAGGGTGAGATCCTTCATATATATTATGGACATGGTAGCTGGGTTAATAGTATAAATTTTCATCAAGATGGCAACAGTATGATAACAGCATCTGCAGATGGTGTGTGCAAGGTTACACTTCTACACTTTTTATAATTCCTAGTCATGCTATTCTCAATGCTCACTGCTTTAACCAGAACGTTAATAAGGTTAAATGCTGCTAAACAGTTTGTGATGACTCAAATCACAACATACCATTTTTAGCTTGCATTTTATGTTGTTTCTTGTTTAATTTAAGTTGTTTTTAGTCTGGTTACAGCTACAGAACTGCAGTTGGGACAAATCTAACACAAAAATAAAATAATTTAATTTCTCAATATTGTCAACTTTCTGTTAACATATTTTCAATTATCTATAAACAGTTTGAAAATGACTAAAGAATGAACAGTAGTAAGCACCAGTAAAACTAATTAGCAGAAAATCAAATAAACTTTCATAGAAAAAAGAATGATCAAATGTTTGATTGAATTTTTAAATTTTAAAAATTTTTTTTGTAATTTTTTAAAGTCTTTTACTGAAGGTTTGGTCAGTAAAAAAGCATTTGGATATGGATGAGAAGTTAGTTCCAGTTTTTGATGTTTCATTTCAAAATGGTTTGTATATTGTGGCTGGTACTAATCACAAAAGAATTAAGGTAACTTGATTGGGTAACATGCTTTTTTGACTCTGTTTTTATATAAAAAAAAATTTGGTTGATGATATTTTTATAAAATAATTTGATAAAAATTTCTTAAATAGCTATTTTCAAAAGGAACCTTGTTGCATTCCAGTCTACAATTTTCAAGCGAGGTATCTGTCTGTAAATTTACAAATAATGCTATAGCAGTTGGATTTCAAAATGGTGATGTTAAGGTAGTCATTTTTTGTTGCGTTTTGTTTTTTTTTTTTTTCCATATCATTGCTTTTTTGTCTATTAAGTTATTAACTTGCTTAAAGTATTAATAAACTTTATTTGTTAAGTTATTACTATATATTTGTTAACTTATTACTAATTATTACTTTATAACTTTTTTGTTAACTTATTGCTATATATTACTTTGTATCATGATAAAGATTTGAAAAGTTTTTTTCTTTAATTGGAAAAAACCTGCATCTTTTTTTTAACTGTAAAGCTTTTAATCAGCTTTTTGTTCAATATCTTAATTCTTTACAGCTTTTAAGTTATGAAGATCTTTCTGAACTGTTTACTTTGAAGTATCATTTGTTAAAAATAACATGCATATCTTCTTCTAAAACTAAAATAGTGGTTGGTTCTGAAGATCACCACTGTTCTGTAAGAGTTTTTTATTATCTTATATTTTTATTTAATTGTTTTTAAGAACTATGTAACTTCATTTTTTTTTACTTGTCCAGATAAAACATGAAATAAAACAAACAATAGTTATACTCAATAGTTCATCTTTGTATTGTAAAAGATTTTCAATATGTTTTAAAGATATCTGGGTGACTTTCTTCATAATTTTATATATGTAAGGCTTTTTAGGATGCAAGTATAGTTGTTTATTTTGTAATTTTAATCATATAAGTTGGTCTTCTACATTTGTACACTTTTTAAAATCAAGTAGATGTTTAGATTTGTATTAAGTAGTTCAGTGATTTTGTTTTAGTAGGTGTGGGATTTAGTGAATGGTTGTTTAGTCACTCAATTCAATTCTCATGAGAATACTGTGACAAAATGTGCTTTTTTGAATGAATCTATCAAAATTGTTTCTTCTTCATTTGATGGCAAAATAAAGGTAAGTACTTGTTTTTACTAAAAAAAAATTTTTAAAAAAAGAAAAAGCAATTTAGTTATTGCTTCTTTCAATAATTTATTTTTAGATTTGGTGTTCTCAAACTGGAATAGAGTATTGTACTTTGCATGAAGATAAGGATGCAGTGATGTCTTTTTGTATTTCCGAAGAAAAGAATCTACTTTGTGTTTGTTTTGCAGATTGCTCCTTCAAAGTGTGTGTCTTACCTATAAGAAGCTTGCTTTTTGTAAAGGGTTTCTAAGTGTTGGTTTCTAAGTTTCTAAGTGGAATTTTTTTTTTCTTGTTGAATTAGGTGAATAAATGAGAGCTAAGTGATTAAATGTGTTATAGGTTTGGTCTATTTCAGATTGCAGTTTAAAACTAACAGTTAATGATCATAGCGATGTCATTAGATGTATTGAAACCTCTTGTGACGGAACTATGATTGCAACTGGATCTGATGATGGCTCAGTTAAGGTAAGTGCTTTTGTTTACCATTAACATATTTGCCTAAGGTATATATAATCATTTCACCAAAATAACCAATCTGTATTTTTCAATAGTTTTTCTTATTTAACTTAAAGGATTGGTTTTAATAGCAAACTTAAATGATTGGTTTTAACCCATGTTTACTTAAATTTTCTTCTTTTGTTTCTGCATCAGGTTTGGGATAGTTCAAATGGAAATTTGCATTGTGAATGTTCACCACATGATTCCTGGGTCATGGACATCAAATTCAACAGTCTTAATGAAATAATTATGACAGTTAGCAATAACATTAAGGTTTTTTTTTTTTTTAAGATTTTTTAGCTTTTAAAAAATGATATTTTTTGATAATGTTAAATGAAAGTTATAAAGAATAGAAATTAGAGTGTAAAAAAAATAGTTGTACATTACAAAATAAACCTAAGAATGAATAGAGATGATTAGACTGCTTCTTGAAATTCTTCATTATTGCCAATATGTGCTATCAAGATAATTTCAAGCAGCAGCCTAAAAAATTCTATTCAGTTTTTTAGACTGCTGCTTGAAACTATCTTGATAGCACATATTGGCAATAATGAAGAAAATATCAGGAGATCTGTTTGTCTAAAAAATCTTAAGGCTCAAAATACTCTCTATAATTATAGAATTCTAATTATGATAATTATGATAAGTAATTTTTCTTAAAAATATCCCAGTCCTTTTTGCTTCAAATTGCAGAAGTGAGAGACATTCATGTACTTTTGGAGTAAAAGAAATATTAAGTGCCCTGCCCTGTAAGCTCTTTCAAAGGCACTAACATCTGACTAAAAAAATGGAAATAAATCTTGTCAAAGCATGAAATGCAAACATTTTTAAATAGCTTAATAACAGTGGCGAATTTTTTTAAGGAAACTGGGAGAAGAGATTCTAACTCTGAAAGTTTCATCAGTAATTGCTTGCACTGATTTCCCCCCTGTAATTGTGTGCGCTGTAATTAAAATTTAAAACTCTATTGTAACTTTATGGTTTACTTTAAGAACTATTCATTTACATTCAATATCTATAGCAAAACAATTGAGTTATCAAAATTGCAAGGAAAAACACTCAAGTAATTATTGTTAGCTAAAATTGTTGAAGATAAAGACGCCAAATATATTGTTGAAAGCTAAAATTGCTGAAAATAAAAACGCCATTTGCTACATATATTGTTAAAAGCTAAAATTGCTGAAGATAAAAACATCATTGGCCGCATATTTGAAAAAACTTTAAAATTAACTCAAATTCTTATTTTTTTGTAATAAAATTATTTAAAAAGCCCAAATCAATACTTTTAATTTCGTATGAAAAGAGGGAACATAAACTTTTCTAAAAAACTTTTCTAAAACCAAGAAGTTTATTGAACTTAAATCTCCGTTGAGAATTAAAAAATATATATATATGAAAAAGTTTCGTTTGTTTGAACAAACTTCTTCGTTGTTAAGTTAATCTGTCAAGTCAATACAGATATTATCAAAAGCAAATCTAATTAAATAGGAAATTGATGGTGACGTTTTAGTGCAATTACACATTTTTATACGATTTGGTTTTGTAATATTTTTACGCTTCTTTTAACAATTAGGGTGTGCAGTAAAGAAAAGCTTTTACCTGTAAAATGTCAATTTCTAGGTTATAAGCACCCAACTTATGTAAAGTCAAGTGCAAAGCATTTTTTGTATGGTCTTCGAAACAGTTTCTACCTTGAACAATATTAATACGAGGGGGTGTGATTTTTTAAATCGTACAAAAGTAAGCTTCTTACTTTAGTTTCATAACAGATTTCCGATTCAGTGTGTCCCTCTACGGTTATCCTGACGTCTTAAAGGAAAATTCTGCAAACAACAGAATTCCAACGAATTGCTTTTAAATACAGAAATTTAAAATTTTCAAATTTTAATTTTCTGTTTACTGTTTGAATTAGTAGATTAAGATGTCTATTCATCTATAAACATTTAAAATTTTAATGCGTTGGTTAATTACTAAGATTTTTTTACAGAAAGAATGTTTAGTAATACTTTATAACGGTTATTTTACTTGCATTACTTTTACAGATATTTTACAACGATATTTTACCGTTATAAAATAATTTCCTTACTATAACAAAAATCACCAAAATGTTAACAACAAAATGTTAAAAATGTGTAAAAATGAAATTCCACTTTGTTGCTTGTTTTTTGTAACAATTAAAAGCTTTAAAGAGTGAATAATGAGGAGAAAACGTAGAAAAGAGTATTTGAAAATACGAAAAATATATAAAACGTGTTATCGACATATTGTGTATTAAATTCAAAAGCTCTTTAACTGAAATTCTTGCGAAGTGTATTTTATTGAATTTCGTTCTGATATGGCATTTAATATGGCGTTCTGATATGGCATTCTGATATTACATTCAAACATCTTATTAACCTAACCTTCGAATTGAGCTTTTTCGATTGCCTCAGAATAGTTCGAATGCTGAAATCTATTGTTTGTTTGTTTTTTTTTAATGATGAAATGTTTTTACTGGGACTCGAGTAAAAAATATTAAACAACGGTGAAGTTAAAATACTAAGACTCTTTCCTTACACAATAATTAAACAAGTTTTATAAGAAACGAGATAAATTAATATTGGTCCATTAATATAAACTATTATTGGATCCCCCTCAATATTGGTCGTAACGTTGCGTAATCTTAAATATAATGTCGCCGCAAATACGTTTTGCAATCGAAGTAAAATAAAAGGAATGGTAGGCTGAACTATAAAATATCGAATGATGTAATTCGATTCGTATAAAATTATGTTATTACGATATTTCGCGAAAACGAAATTTTACTATCAGATGTACCACATCCTTTTTCCTCCCCCTCTTCCAACCGTTTGTCTATTAAAATCGTTAGCTTTCTCATGGAAGTGTTTGTTATGAAATATCCACAATTTTCTGTTTTATAAAAAAGTTTTATTGTTTCAAATATATTTCAATTAAATTTGTAGTTTTCTTTTTTTTTTAAAAGACTTCCTCTTAAAAGTATTTAAAATGAAATTCTTTTGTAAAGTTAAAAGTTAGACCTTTTTTAATGCTTGTTATTTTTCTTAAGATCGTTTTTGGGGTAGATGATTCTTTAGCTTTATGAAATAGGAAATAGTTTTTATATCAAGCGCAAATAGAATCCTTACCATAAAAGTGTTCCTACAAGTCTTTGAATATTGCTAAAAAAGTTTGCATAATTTATTTTCACTCTCAATTTTCCTTTTAGTTGTTCAATCTAAAAGGAGAGATGTTGCAAACGTTGTATGTTGTAGGGAGCTATTTACAATACGTTAAAACTTCATCAGATCTTCTTTGTTACGTCACCATTGACAACTTAGGATATCTTTATATTATGCAACGATTCGAGCAAATTTAGTTTCTTGATGTTGTTTATTTTTTGTTTCTTTTTTTTTATATTTCACTTTTAAGTTGTAAAAAATGTTTCATTTTCTTAAAAGTTATGTAACTTTACGGTTAGCGTATTTGCGAAATTTAGTATGTCTCTTAACTGTTAATTGATATAATTTTTTTTCGTAGTTTTTTATTCAATTGTTTTAGAATAAAAATGCGATATAATGTTGTTTAGTTAATTCGTTTTCAAAAATTCGCCTCAACGCTCTTTTAAAAGCAGTCAAACTGTGATGTTAAAATAATTTTTGACTTTTCAATTAAATAGTATTTGAATTTTATTTTAAACATTATCTGATTCAAAAGGTTACAATATTATGTAACTTTTATGTTTATAAATAAGAGAAATTTTGCGTTTCTGATTTTTGTCTAATATTTCGTCGGAACTTCTCCACATCAACGTCCTATTCTTGGAGCTCTTCAAATGTTTTTTTGTGGCCAGTTTTAAAACTTTAACGTTTAACAAAAAATATAATACATGCATAAATTGAATAGACCATGCCTAAACGACATCCACAATAAAATGTTAAGAGTATTTTTTAGTTATGGTATCCTTTTTTTTTAACTTCCGAGTTTATTTATATTTAAAATAAATTTTTTATGAACGAGGGCGGATTTGTCTGAAACACATCTGTCTTAATTTTTTTTTTTTTTTTCCTTCGTTCGTTTCGTCAGTTAAAGCATTGTAAAATCGTTCTTATTTAGGTTAATATTTTTTATATCAAATTACGCAGAGAAAAAGGGAGATAAAGATTGATAATATGCAGGAAAAGAACTAAGATGTTTCAGCAGTGAAAATTCCTGCGAGTTAATTTTTATACAGATAATTTTTAGAGGTAGTAAGTAATTTTTAATTCTCCAATTACCATTGTTAGCTCATGACTTAGACCCTAGACATTGGTGTACTGGCCTCATAATAAACGTCTTTTTTTTTTTTTTTCTTTTTTTTTTTTTTTTTGTCTGTGTTCATTTCACAAAAGTATTTAATCAGGTACTTATCAAGTTCTTTTCATGTTAAAAGTTTTTAGGAGAGAAAATGTTAAGGGTTAGTTTGACAAAAAATGTTTGCTGTTTTTTTAAGCAAATGAAAGTATAATAAACCTCTGGTCTCTTTTTCCCAGACAAATGTTCTTTGTGGCGAGGCCTTTGTATAGCTTCCATTCAGGCTAGCAAAAAATAGTTGAGGTAAACAGGCATTTTTTTTTATAATCCAAATAGACATTGAACAATTACCCTTGCCTATAAAAGGTTAATTTTTCAAAATTTTAAATCAATCAAAAAAAAAAATTTGAATATTTTTCATCCATTCATCTTTTAACTTGTTTTTTTTTTTTTTTTTTTTTTTTTTTTTTCAAAGATTTTCTTTTTTTTCTCTGGATACTTGTGGCTTTATGTTTCTCTAAGGGAAACAGGACTACGCCACAAATTACAGTCAACTATTGTCAATTAAATTGACAAAGCATTTCTATTGATTTCAATTACGTTACTTCAAAAAGACGGCCTAAGACAAAAGGTAGAATTCTTTTAGCATTCTACAGGTATCTTATAGAATTTATTTAAAGCTTTTGAAAATATTAATTTTTGTCCGGGGTGAAAACGAATTGGAATCAAATTAATTAAAAAGTCAAAAGCATTCATTAAGGGTTACAAAAATTAAAAGCTTCGATATTTGGCTCATTTTGAAGATGTGACCTTAATACTTCATATTAGATAATCCAGTCGTTTATTCCCATCTCTATGCAGTACTTAAGATTAAACATTTGTCTTTTGGTAGAATGAAGGTGATTTGTAAACTAAAGCTTTAAATTGAAAGTTAAACATTTAAAAACCCACGCTCAAAATTAAGCTAATTTCCTTAAGACTTGGCTGGGGCAAAAAACGTGACCCACAAAAACCAAAAAACATGTGAACCTTATATGGTGCTCTCATAATAATAGCTACGACGTAATTAAGTATTAAACACCATTAAAACATAAATCATCGCTCAGTGACGAAATTTTTTACAAATTAGGTGATAAGAAATCTATGCAAATAATGTTCAATTCAAAGGAAATACACAAAACACGTCCGGGTTAAATGCGAATTCAATGTGAAACGTAAATAAGATTAAAAGATTTTCTCTAAGTAATTTCCGATGAGTATCTGATGACACACGAAGTGGTTTGCATTTTTAAACATGAAAAAGTATTCTTTTAAGCCCTTTAGAAAAAGTTCTTGCAGCTTATTAACGTTTTAAAGCAGGTTCAGTTTTTAAAATTGGATTTATCATAGAAGAAATATAGACTTTTGTCAAAGTTTTACCCGCGCTACTTTTAATCTCCGCGTGTATTTTAAAGCTAAAATAAAAACTTCGAAAAAACTTGCTGCTTTTTCTGCAGTACTTTGTGAATCTAAGGTCTAATTGGATAATTCCGATAATACTTATATCGTTGAAAATAATATACTTTATTATATATATATATATATATATATATATATATATATATATATATATATATATATATATATATATATATATATATATATATTATATTATATTACTACTACTACTACTACTACTACTACTACTACTACTACTACTACTACTATTACTACTACTAAAACTACTATCTTATATTAATTACTTTCATTGTTTAAAAAAAAAAAAGTAAAACTGCCACTATATAAAGTATAAGTTGTGGGTGTTAAATATAACTGTGAAGGTAATATCGAAATAGGATTTTTTAAATGGGGCGGAAATTAAACTAAATTAGTGTTCCGTAACAAAGAAAGAATTCCGGAAACAAATAATAAGATGGTTGAAGGTGACCGAACAATTGCTGCATTTTTTTGTACTTTTTTGTTTACTTACTGGTTTAGCAAGCGCTCACAGCTCCTTTCCATACCCTGTAGCAACGTTTTAAGAAGACGTTTATTTTGTTGGTTTGTTATGCAATCGCATCAAAAAACAGGTATGATAAACAAATGCTACATTGAATGAAACCTTGTTGTGCTCAAGGTTTTGCCTACATCGCTAGTCGTTTTGGACCAAAGGGGTTTCGTATCTTGATTTAATTACTAGCTGTACGATTACCTTTTTGCACATTATTTTTTGAGAGAATATTTCATTTGCTTCTGTTTGTTACTGTGAAAAAAATTTATTTTATTTTACTTTTTTTTTTTTTTACTTGTCAGGTTTAGTTGCCCAAATTTCAAAACTAAAAAACTTAAATGCAATCGTTCGTTTAATTCGACTTTTAAAAGGAACGTCCTCATTTTAAGGAACGTCCCTATTTTAGTAAGGAGTTTTATTATAAGTGGAAAAGAAAGATGATGATTATACTGTGAATTATATATTCTATTTTAAATCTCTTGTAACAGATTCTTACCATAATGCGCTTCCTTTTTTAAAATGGTGTTTGCCGCCTGAATGTAATACAAGATGTATCCGGTTTCAAACTCACATGCGTACTTTGTGTGGTTTCCGTTTGTAACCAATCTATTTTTTTAAAAATAGAAAAGTGAATATAAATGTGAAAATTTGTGCGATAATTTTGAAGTAAACTTTTAAATACTAAACACAGTTATATATATATTTCTTAATTGTGTTTAGTATTTTTAATTGAATGCAAGAAAAATTTGTTTCATAACTTAATTTTTCTTAAAAAAAGTTTTTGTTTTTTTTACATTTTGTTGTTCTAAAAAAATTAATCATTGGAATATTATTTTTAGTATTACTTTGGAAATATTAAATTGCAAAAGAAAAAAGTATATGTAGTCGGGTGAAACTTCGTTACACATTACCGCATTTTTCTGGAAGCAATTCTATTTATTTTGAGTGATTTGACGAAGACGTAATTTCCGTGTTATTAAACGGCTGTAAAACTAGTTGAATATCGCACAAAGTATTCTATTTGTTGATTTGGGATATTCTTACATAAAACTTTTCGAGTTTATAAAAATCAATACACAGTAATTTACACTCACAAAAAAACTATTTACCACTCAAAGCTTATAACGTTTTCTTTTTTTTTGACTAAAGATTCGTTTGGCTACGTTTATATTTTGTTTTCTTATTGACATTTAACTTAAGTTTACTATTTATCTTCAAAGCTTTTTATTAAAATTTAACAAAGGATTAAAGCCAACAGAGCATGTTAATCAGTCGGAAGACTTATATTATCTCTAATAAGGCAACGGAAGTAGAGTTGAAGAATAAAGCGTGCATTTAAAAAATATATGTTCGAGTAAATAAACAAGAAATTTGATTGCTGGCTTTTAAGGTTTTTTGAACTTTTATAGCAAGGGGAAGTAAAGATGGTCGACACTATTGAAGCTGAAGAAACGGAATACAAATATCGAAATGGAGAAGGAGAAGGAACATTTTCAGGTAAAAAAAAAAAAAAAAAAAAAAACGTTTTTAAATACTGTATCGTACATAAAATTAAAACTTCGTTTTTCAAAAAAACTTCGGCGATTGATTTTTCGAATTTTTTAAATATCCAAAAATCATAACAAAGCAGCGAAATACTCAAAGTAGAAAATATTTATAAATTAGATTTTGTTTTTATATCTGCAATAATATTTTAGTTTACAATTAGTTTTACGTTTTCTAAACTATGAATGATTTCATGAGCGTAGTATAAAAGCGCCAAATAAAAAACGGGATGCGTAAAAATAAAAGTTTGTCTCCGAGAAAACGATTTGCTTTGTGGGAATGTTCACAAATTCAAAGTGTTGATTAAAACTTAAGTTCCCAACTTTTCTTGAAATAATTAATAATTGAAGAACTGAACTTTAATATATGAGTCTTTATTAAAGCAAGCAAATTTTGTTGTTTATCGATGCTTTGATTTTTAAAGCATATTCTAAGTTTTATAACTTCAGGAAGTAACAATTACTTTATAATGTAAAACTGTGTATTAGTTCATCAACAATACTGCCCTAATGAAAGCATAGCTATAAATCGGTCTGAATCTTGAAGATTGGTCGTGATTCTGCTGTTACAGGTTGCAGACATAAAGAGGAAATAATTTTTTTTTTTTAAAAAAAAAGGAAATCATAGTTCTTACTCATATTTACGTACCTTTTGTGGTGTTTGTTGTATATCAAATTAAATTTCCTAACTTCAAATACAATTATTAATGAATATTACATATGCATGATTCCAATTATTGTTATTATTATTATTATTATTTATACTGTATGATTCCAGTTATGAACTATAAAAAGTATGAATGCACTCCTTGTACCAAATTATTTATCGCAGGCATCTTTATTATTGTTATCGCAGTTTCCGAAAGACGAATTTTCCAAAGAAATTTTTCTCCTTTAAATCAAATACTAAAAGGAATTATTTTTGAATAAACATGTTCAAAAGGAAGATTAATTGTCGTACAAAATATGATATTAGCTTGTTTTCAAGGAATTATATACTGACGTGAAATTTTGGCTATCAAAAATCTCCTTTAAAATATTAATTAAATAAAAGCGTGTGCGTAATCTTTTTGTAGATGGCAATAAAAAATTTTGCGTCATAATATCTTAGGCTTGTGAGATTATTCAGAAAATATCACGCACTTTACCCTTAAATAGTCTAGGACAAAAAAAAAGCAGTGGCAACATATTACATTTCGGTTCTATAATCATTAACATAGCAGATAGTTATTCAATAAAAATAGTTAGAGGAATGTTTTCGGAAGAGGAAGAGAGGAAGCGGTTTCTTTTAAGAACATGTACGTCAGCCAGTAGCTTTTAAAAGCGTTTTAGCTATTGCTTTGTAAATTCTTGTAATTCTTTTAAAATTTATCAAGTTTTGCTCTCTGTGGGAGAAAAGTTTTCTCTTGGGAAAAGGTCTGTTTAAGTTGTTTTGCAGTTTTTTGGTACGTATAGATCGAAATAAAAATACTCTGCAGGTTGCTCTCAAACCAGGTAACTTTTTAACATCTAGTGGAAATTATGTTTTTATCAAAATGTTATTATTCACCTGAAAACTGATTACAGGGTTTAATTAAAACAGCTGAAACGGAATTTGTAAATGAATTTTTCCAACCACAATTACCAAAAAATATAATTTGCAGAAACAACTCAAAACAAAGTTGATACTCTTTAATAGCAAATCCATAAGTAATTATTAAAATCTTTCTAATTATGCGTTATATGTAGTTAAATGTTAATGTACTTTTGTGTAGCTTCCAGACGTTCGGTTCATTTATGGGAGTTTTTGCTTGAGCTGTTAATGGATGATTCATTTACACCGATGATTGAATGGACAGATGAAGTAAATGGAGAATTCAAACTAAAAAACAGTGAGGCTGTTGCGAAGAAATGGGGAGAACGAAAGCAGAAAGAGGGGATGAATTACGACAAATTAAGCAGAGCCTTGCGATATTATTATAGCAAAGATATCATTCAAAAGGTAATTCTTACTCCTGTTTGCCAGTGGTTGTAACTTTTTACTCTCATTTAGTCACTTCATACGCCGTTAAAAATGTTTTGGTTAAGTAACAAATTTAATTTGCTGGCGATTTGAACGTGTTATTTAGTTTATTTTTAACTTAAAAATTCGAACAATAAACGTTTTTATTATTAGATTTTTAAAAATTGTTTTCTCTGTAATTCTGTAATTTAATAAAGAAACTGGTTCGAGAAGTTGAGAAATCAACTTTACACTATACATTTAACGCAGGATCACAATACTCGTATTTGCTATCTTATATCCGGTCTGTATTATGCATGATTTAATTTCTAATCCTTTGTTTTTTAATAGAATAATTCTACCACCCACATGGGATTGGTCGTCACTTTTATATTTTATTTAATTACATTACGTTAAGTCTTTCACGCGAATTATGCATCTGAAAAAACTGTGCAGACTTTAAGAGCATCATTACTGCATAATCTGGTGTAAATCATTTATTTATTTTTTTTAGATTTTTGTTATTTAGATAAAAAGTAGTAAAATGTTGCAAACATCGGATAATTTTGGGAGTATTCAAGATAATAGGTTCTTTTTACAATTGATTTTCACGAAAATGTGTCTTAAGGGGCTAGAACTAATTCTAAATATCCAAGCCTTTTTATAAATTCTCAACATATGAGGTAACTTTTTAGTAGAAAAGGTTACCAGCTCTCAACAAATTGATTATAATCTTGCGTTGATGCAACTTATTACTAAGCATAAGGGATTATTGATATGAGATTACCACGTTGTGAATTCTGGCGTTTAATCCAAAGGGGATGTCTACACAATGATTAAATGATTTTATCTAAATCCTTATTATATTATATAAATAATTCAACTTTTTTACTAAAATAACATTTGCTATTAGTATTTTTAGTAATAACTCATTTTAAAAAACCAATCTTAGCTTTCATAATGAAGGAGAACATGGGGCCAAGCGAGAACACTGACGTTTAAAGGCCGGGTAACTCACTTAAAAAGATACATATATTTTTTTAAATTTTATTTACACAATCTCTAGGTTTATGATTACTGTTTTATTATGCTTTTAAAAAATTCTGCTCATCTTTTCAAAAAAATTGATAAAAAAAAAAAGTACAGTTTATCCTAATTTGCCCCAAGCGTGGGGGAAATTGGGGACGTAGTAAAAAAATTTGTAAATTAGTATAAAGTTTAATATATTTGAAAAAAAAGTTTATTTCTAAAAACATAAACATGCTTTAATGTTTAATTTAACTTAAAAAACAGATCAAGGAACAAGAAAATAAATTTGATCAACATTTTATTTGGAAAATTTTAAAGTTACAGTAAACTCCCGGTTATTCGAACTAGCACTTATTTGAATTTCCCGCTTATTCGAAGCAATTTTCTTTCCCCATGAATTTTTCGTAACAAACTAACAAACTCAGTTATTCGAAATTTCGGTAATTCGAAGTAAATTCTTATTCCCTTAGAAAGTTCGAAAAACCGGGAGTTTACTGTAGCATTTTAATTTTCGAAGTGTTGCAGTAAAAAACTCATATTATTGCACTTAAAAGCTCTTTTTTGTGTTTCTGTGAGAATTACTGTTTTTGCTCAACCGTGTTTTGAAATTCTTGAGGAAATAAAGTAGAAAATGCTTTTACAATATGTTTTTCAGCATTTATTAGCCAATGAGAACGTCGCCACATTCCCCCAAATGATTAATTTACCAAGAGTTTTTGGTTTTATTTTCTTTAAGTAATTGAATTAGATCATGGTTGTTAAAAAATAAAAAACTTTTTGATGATAAAGGTTTGGTTAAATTCTTTAATAATTCAATAATTCAAAAACAAAACAGTCGAATAATATTATCAACTTATTATTAAAATCAGCTTAATACTATAAGTAAATAATAATTTTGTTAAATTCACTTAACACATACCCAAAAGACCAAGGAAGTTGTAAATTTAATGATATTATCAATGTGATACATTTAAATGATATTACATTATGTCCTCACTTTGCTAACGTCTCCATTATAAAAATATGTTTTAAAGCAAATAATACGAGTAAATAAACTAGTTTTGCTTTTTTTCAAGGCTGAATATAAGCTTATTACTGGAAAAAGATAGTAGGTAGTAGATACTTTATACCTACTACCTATTCTCTAATATCTCCATTTTAAAACCATGTAGCTAAATAGTTACCCATTGAAAAGCTTAGAATATCTAAGATTAAAAACTTAGAATCAGGACATCTGTTAGATTTAACCATTAGGTTTGATCTTCTTTTTCTGATATAGAAGTCTAAAATTTGAGTTTATTTTTTTTTAGAACCCTTTTCCTTTTAATATCTTTTTACTTTTAGTATCATCATACTGATATCTAAATGTTTTCACCTTTTTATTTTTCAAATTTTTTTTTTTTAAGTAAACAGTTGTTACATTTATTTTTCAAATCATATTAGGTGAGTGGACGTCGATTTGTTTACAAATTTATTCCGTCTACTGAAATGCATACTGCGGTTGATGCCATCAAAACAAGTATGGTGCGTCAAGGTCGCAGAAATCTTTCTACTGGCCCGTTCCCAAATCACCAAGTACTACCTCAAGTACGAACAAGAGCTATACGCAGTACGTCTGATATCAAAGGATTTATTCATTACCAGTCTTTAAGACCAGACAGTGCATCTCCACCACACCAACAGACACGTGGATCGTATAATTCGTCCTCGCCTTCTTCTCCGCACAGAGAATCTACTGAAGTGTTCAACAGTAGAGATACAAATGAAGTTTTCCTTGACGATAAAATGGATATTTCAAACACACATAAAGACTCATTGTTGAGGAAAGTTTACAGGAGAAATGGTTTTCATGACGAAAACGCTAAGCTTTCTAGACCACGATTTCATTCTGACTTAGAGCATACTTCGCTTGACAATAAAAGACGATTTTTACAATATGGTAGCAGTTTTAATTCCGCTATTGATGAACGTCCGTACAGTAATACCTTAGGAAACGGAGTAAGTGACAGTAACAACAATCATCATGAATTACAGACCATCCGGTTAAACAGTCGGTCAAATGAGAGGGATGTTTCACCAGAGCAATATACTTTTCACAATCGTGACCAACTTATGAAAGACTATGATGAAATGCGTCGAAGAGTTTCTTTACCATGCGAAATAAAGTCTAAAAACTCTTTGGAAGACAGTGACATATGCGACTCATATAGTAGCAGCAGAAAGCGACCTCATACCTCTCACGAATATGTTATTCAAGCTAACCAACAATCTTTGTACGAACGACGAAGAAATCCATCTCTTGACATCGATATAGAAACAAAACCTAGACCCATTAACACCTCTAATGAATACATAGACTTAAATGCACACTCAAAGTTTTATGCGTCGTCACCTCTCATAAAGCCTGCAATTATAAAGTTGAGCGAGGCTTTAGGTTCACTAAGTGACGCTAAACTTGAATCAGATCAAAGCAAAAAGTTTTACTCGCCCGCAATAACTAAAAGTGAAGGACGTTATTTTACTTTTCCAGAAAGAGATAGTTCAAGAACAGAGCACAAGTTAACCCCTCAATCTCATTCATGTTCACCGCCACGCACATCAATGGAACTCTCTACTTATCAACCTCCTCCTGGCTATGTTCTTCGCAAGTACGTTCCTCTTGTTGATGTTTCGACACAAACAACTCAAATAACTGAAGTGTGCACCTCTTCAGTTATTACATCTAGAAAAGAATTACTTAAAGCAACCGATACAAATTTTCGTAACGGGTTGTTAACTAATATCAGTGATGTGGCAAAATCAAACCTTAATAAATGTTTATCAGAAGGACTTGAAAGCGAAATGAGTGTTACGCTAAAGTCGCAAAACTTTTCACCTGCCGAATCATCTCGTAATTCCAATCGCTCACCTAATTCAATTCATTTAAAAACACACGAAGTTGTTAATCAAAATTGCAATTGCGGCTGCAAAGATTTTCAAAATAAAATACCTTTTCATAACGGTGCAGCCGTTGCGTACCAACCTGAGATATACTAGATTTTTACCAACATAAGATATACAATTTAAAACATCCAACTGTTCTCCTATATCTTTACCTAACGTTTATTAAATGTAAACATAGTTCTGTATATATCAAAATGTACGAGTATTATGTATATAAAAAAAAGCACATTAGGAAAGAAAGTTCATATTTTTTAAAATCTTAAAACCGTACATTTCATTAAATTCTCCATCTTTATGAAATGATATGTTGTACTTCAATATTTTGTTTGGTCTTTTGAATTTACAAAGTACAGCTAATATTTAGGTTTCTCTACGACGGAGTTGAGGTTTTAAAATCGGCGTCGTTATTTCTTATTTATTCCGAACCGCAAAGTTTGATTTTTTTCCAATTTCTGAGTCGTCATCTGCTAAATTGATCATACTTACAGAACAAAAGGTGGAGATATACAATAAAATAATGTACATCGTTTTTGAAATTCTAATTAAAATGTAATTTTTTTCTTAGTTTAGAGTTGTTTATTCCTTAATGTTAGTATAAGAGGTTGGGACTCAATCAAGTGCTTCGACACTAAAATTTAAAAAAAATCAAAAAGTAGAGTTGTTCGATTTGGTAAACGCCGTATTAGTTATTCAAAACCGAAACTTTGGGATTAAGAGATTTTTGATTATTTGGCTTCCGGGATCAAAACATTTTTTCCCCAATACTTACTGATTGTTACTATGGTCAAAAAAAGATTAATGAGGACTCTCTTACTTTCAAACCCCTTGAATGATCTCGGCTTTAAAGTATTGAATTTTAGAAGAAAATTTCAAACACAAACTTAATAACTATGTAACTATTCGAAGCACGAATGAGAGTTAAAGAAAACAAACTTGGCTTTTCTTTTTCTGGAAATGGAGCTAAAATGAGATATTTTATATATATATATATATTTTTTCCTTGCAAAGTGTAATAGTTTTAAACGCTATGAGAAAAAGTTACGGGTTTAATAATTGCACGATTAATACTCCCAAAAGGTTATTGGTTTTATTTCGTCTTCTGTAGCGCAAATATTTCCGTTGTTATCGCTACTCAGATATTTCCCATTTGGAGCAGAAATTAACATTTTGCTTTTACTGTGAAGTTGACAAATAAATAAATCACCTTCTGCTTCATCAGTAATCACAATAAAATCTGGCTCTCTTACTTTCCACGATTTTCCGTCAGCTAACTTAAATCTGTATTTTCCATTTTCACCAGCAACATGCAAAGCACTGCCAACACCTCGATTGCATAAAACTTTTGGAGTCGATGATGATAATCCCACGTAACCGTA